>NC_079488.1:58330649-58634513 GCF_020520425.1 Spinacia oleracea | reverse complement strand
CAGAGTTCAACATAGGAATGTCATTTCCGATAAGTAATATGTCGTCGACATATAATACTAGGAAAGCAATTTTGCTCCCACTGACCTTCTTGTATACACAAGATTCGTCTGCGTTCTTGATGAAACCAAAGTCACTGACTGCTTCATCAAAACGTATATTCCAGCTCCTGGATGCCTGCTTCAATCAGTAGATTGACTTCTTTAGCTTGCATACCTTTTTAGCATTCTTTGGATCCTCAAAACCTTCAGGCTGTGTCATAAACACAGTTTCTGTTAAAACGCCGTTTAAGAAAGCAGTTTTGACATCCATCTGCCATATTTCGTAATCGTAATATGCAGCGATTGCTAACATTATCCGAATAGACTTTAGCATTGCAACTGGTGAAAAGGTTTCATCGTAGTCCACACCGTGGACTTGCCTGTAACCTTTTGCAACCAATCTAGCTTTGAAAACTTCAAGTTTCCCATCCTTGTCCTTTTTCAGTTTGAAAACCCATTTGCTTCCAATGGCTTGGTAGCCATCTGGCAAATCGACCAAATTCCATACTTGGTTTTCAGACATGGAGTCTAATTCAGATTGCATGGCTTCTTGCCATTGCTTGGAGCTAGGGCTCGTCATAGCTTGTTAGTAAGTCGCAGGTTCATCACTTTCAAGTAATAGAACGTCATAGCTCTCGTTCGTCAAAATACCTAAGTACCTTTCCGGTTGAGATCTATATCTTTGCGATCTACGCGGGGTAACATTTCTAGATTGACCATGATTCTCACCAGATTCTTCTAAAGATCTCTGAGCTTCATCCTGAATGTCATCTTGAGCATTCTCTAGAGTTTGTTGTTCGACTCGAATTTCTTCGAGGTCTACTTTTCTCCCACTTGTCATTTTGGAAATGTGATCTTTCTCCAAAAAGACACCATCTCGAGCAACAAACACTTTGTTCTCAGATGTATTGTAGAAGTAATACCCCTTTGTTTCCTTTGGATAGCCCGCAAGGATACATTTGTCAGATTTTGGATGAAGTTTGTCTGAAATTAATCGTTTGACGTATACTTCACATCCCCAAATCTTAAGAAAAGACACATTTGGAGGCTTCCCAAACCATAATTCGTATGGAGTCTTTTCGACAGCTTTAGACGGAGCTCTATTTATAGTGAGTGCAGCTGTATTTAGTGCATGTCCCCAAAATTCTAATGGAAGTTCGGCCTGACCCATCATTGACCTGACCATGTCTAGCAAGGTTCTGTTCCTCCGTTCCGACACACCGTTCCATTGTGGTGTTCCAGGAGGAGTCAATTCTGATAGAATTCCACATTCTTTCAGATGGTCATCAAATTCATAGCTCAGATATTCACCGCCTCTATCAGACCGCAGTGCCTTAATCTTCTTGCCTAATTGATTCTCTACTTCACTCTGAAATTCCTTGAATTTGTCAAAGGATTCAGACTTATGCTTCATTAGGTAGACATAACCATACCTACTGAAGTCATCAGTGAAAGTGATAAAGTAGCTGAAACCACCTCTAGCATTTGTACTCATTGGTCCACATACATCTGTATGGATTAAACCCAATAGTTCATTTGCTCTTTCTCCAACTTTAGAGAAAGGTTGCTTTGTCATTTTGCCAAGTAAACATGATTCGCATTTACCATAATCCTCTAAGTCAAATGGTTCTAGAATTCCTTCCTTTTGAAGTCTTTCTAAGCGTTTCAAGTTTATATGGCCTAATCGACAATGCCACAGATAGGTGAGATCTGAATCATCCTTTTTGGCCTTTTTGGTATTTATGTTATATACTTGTTTGTCGTGATCTAATAAATAAAGTCCATTGACTAATCTAGCAGATCCATAAAACATCTCTTTAAAATAAAACGAACAACTATTGTCTTTTATTAAAAAGGTAAATCCCTTAGCATCTAAGCAAGAAACTGAAATGATGTTTTTAGTAAGACTTGGAACATGGAAACATTCTTCCAGTTCCAAAACTAGCCCGGAGGGCAACGACAAATAGTAAGTTCCTACAGCTAATGCAGCAATCCGTGCTCCATTTCCCACTCGTAGGTCGACTTCACCCTTGCTTAACTTTCTACTTCTTCTTAGTCCCTGTGGATTGGAACATAAGTGTGAGCCACAACCTGTATCTAATACCCAAGAAGTTGAATTAGCAAGTATACAGTCTATAACGAAAATACCTGAAGATGGAACGACTGTTCCGTTCTTCTGATCTTCCTTTAGCTTCAAGCAATCTCTCTTCCAATGCCCCTTCTTCTTGCAGTAGAAGCATTCGGATTCAGAAGTGGGTTGACTGACCTTCCTCTTTACAGATTTGGCGCCAGTTTGCTTAGTTGGGCTGGCCTTGTTGCCACCTTTCTTAGCATTCCTCTTCTTTCCAGATTTCTTGAACTTGCCCCCACGCACCATAAGCACATCCTGCTTATCACTTTTGAGCGTCTTTTCAGCGGTCTTCAGCATACCGTGAAGCTCAGTGAGCGTTTTGTCCAGACTATTCATACTGTAGTTCAGTTTGAACTGATCATACCCGCTATGAAGAGAATGGAGGATGGTGTCTATAGCCATTTCCTGAGAAAATTGCTGATCCAGCCGACTCATATTCTCAATGAGTCCAATCATTTTGAGAACATGTGGACTTACGGGCTCGCCTTTCTTAAGCTTGGTCTCAAGAATTTGCCTATGAGTCTCGAATCTTTCGACTCGAGCCAGATCTTGGAACGTGTTCTTCAACTCACTGATGATTGTGAAAGCATCTGAGTTGATGAACGTTTTCTGCAGATCCGCACTCATGGTGGCGAGCATTAGACATTTCACATCCTTGTTGGCATCAATCCAACGATTGAGGGCTGCCTGAGTGACCCCGTCGCCTGCGGCTTCGGGCATCGCCTCATCTAGGACATACTCCTTTTCTTCCTGCATAAGAACTATTTGCAAGTTCCTTTGCCATTCAAGGAAGTTTTTCCCGTTCAACTTCTCCTTTTCGAGAATTGATCGAATGTTGAATGAATTGTTGTTTGCCATATTAAAAACTACAATTGAAAAGAATAAACAAATAAATAACCATTCACTGTTTCTCTTAATAAACTTAAATTCTAGCATACATGCATAATTCAATGTTTATTAAGCATTTTATTCAAGTTATGTGTTCCGGCAGGTGTGAATAAAATGATTCCAAGATCCTAAAATCATTGAAGAACTAAGCACAGTTTGTCGACTTAATCCTAAAACATCTTAGGTAAGCAAAAGCCTTTTGCTAATAGTCTAGAAACTATTCTTGGTTGATAGGTACGTCTAAGAACTTATTAGGTAAACCTATCGATTTTGCCACGACATAAAAGGACTCCTTACTTATATCGTTGAGTTTCACCAAAACTAACATGTACTCACAATTATTTGTGTACCTTGCCCCTTTAGGACCAATAAGTAACACCTCGCTGAGTAAAAACTATTACTAGATTGATGTAAAGGATATCCAAGCAAGTGTATATTTTGGCATGGCACCTTATAACTCAATTTTTAAGTTTGGAACTTAAGGCTCTTACTATGTTGGTTAGATTTTAAGTGAACTAAAATCCTTAATCATGCAACATAATGAAGCTTTTGATCTCATGCATTTTAAGACATATTTAAAAGCAATAAATAACTTAAAACATGCATAAGATAAATGTGATCTAGTATGGCCCGACTTCATCTTGAAGCTTTGACTTCAAAGTCCGTCTTGAAAATCTCCGTGGGAGGCACCATTTTCTTCAAATAGGATAAGCTATAACTAATTACAACTATTTGATGGTACGAAGACTATTTTTGAATTGAAAAATAACTTTGGTACTTTAGACCAATTACATTCAAATTAATGGTACGCAGACCATATTTTCTATCCTATTTGGGCCATACTAGTCACTTCATAACCTGCAAAACAGTACATATACAATATATATCATTCACCCATTCATTATCATGAATGGCCCACATAGCTGGTTAGTAAAACACATTATGCATCACGTAAACATTTGCAGCAATTAATCAAGGGCACCAATAATCTACCAATTATTCAGTCCTTATTAATTCTAATCAAGTTGTTTTAACCTTAAGGATTTGTAGACCTAATCAAAAGTTTATGACTAAAAGGGCTCCCACTTAAACCAATAAATTCATATGCTTTACTAATTTTAAACATAAAAATGTATTTCAAGTCTAACCGGAAACATACAAATTTAATTAAAATTTAAAGCTCATATAAATTTATAATTGAATCTAAAAGTTTAATTTAATTTCAGTCGTATTTAAATTAATTCATGATTTTAATTTTAGTAAAATAATTAGAATAAATAAAATTTATTATAATTACAATATTCAAAATTAAAATCCAAGAAAATAATTTAAATTATTAATTTTAAAATTAATTAAAATTACGTAAACTGAAAAATTTCAAATTAAACATTCAAAACGATCTAATCGCAACGCAAACACCCTACGCATCGCACGCCCATGGGCCGCACACACACAGCCATTGCTGGCCATGTGCGCGCAGCCCATGCGCTCGTCGCATAGCTGCTGCATCTTCCATCGCAAGCCATCGCACGCTGTGGTGCTCGCTGCGCGCGCGCCAGCGCTGGACGCACGCGAGCCATCGCTCGCTGTGCGCGCTCGCTGCGCGCGCTCCATCGCTCGCTGTGCGCGCGAGCCATCGCTCGCTGTGCGCGCGAGCCATCGCTCGCTGTGCGCGCGAGCCATCGCTCGCTGTGCGCGAGCAATTCCGCGCGATCAACGCTGGGCGCAGCGCTCGTGGCACGCGAGCTTGCGCTCGCTGCGCGCGAGGCAGTGCGCGTTGTGGCGCAGCTCGCTTGCTGCCCACACGCGACTGCCATGGCTTGCCTTTCGCCCATGCCCATTCGTTCATAGCTCGTGGCCCACGACACAAGGCAGAGCTGCTGCCTTGTGCTCGTGCACCATGCCTTGCTCATTGCATTTGTGCCGCACGGGCGACGAGCTCCCTTGCTCGTCGTCGCATGCCCGCACTATACAACACCCCTTAAGGGTAACACGAAGCGTCCATTGCTTTGTGCGTGCAAGTTATATGAACGAATCGCATAAAAAATTTAAAATTTATATTTAAAATTAATGACAAATCAATAAATAATATTAATTTCGTAATTTTAGGGCGAAAAATCGAAAATTTATTATTCAATTGATTCCCGATTGTCTTGGATTCAAGTCTAGGTCATAAAAATTTAAAATTTATCATAAATTTACAATTTTTATGGTGGTTTTTAATCATAGGTTTCTAATTAAATTATAATTAATTATGAAAATCAAATTAATTCTAAATTATTCTAATTTTCAACAAATTAATCATAATTACAAATTAGATTGCATAATTAACAAGGCTAGGCATTCAAACTTGTTAAACATATACAGTAGGTCAATCAAAAATTCAAGATTTATCAACAAGAATCGCAAATATTTAATTTAACATCTTAAATTTACGAAATTTTGCATTCGAAAAACTAAAACCTTCGGAAAGTCATAGTTAGGCTTCGAATTTGTCAAAATTTTAGAATGCCTTTTACATGCGGAATTGACACAAAAATCACTCGATTTGGATGAGTAACGAAGAAACTGCCGAAAAACTGCGTACGTATAATTAAATAAACGCAATTTGCAATTAATTAACAATTACGAAAATTAATCACCCCTTTTAATTCTTGCAAATTTGTAATATTTAACCATGTTCATGCAATTTAGATTATGAAAATAATAAGGGGCTCGTGATACCACTGTTATGTTATGATACATATGATAATACATAAATCATGCGGAAACAACCATTAAGCCAGGAATACATATTATTTACACATAATCATATAGCATAATTTAGATGCATACTATTTGTTGCGTGCCTTCCCTAGCTGCGCCCGAACCGAACAAGAACAAGTCTTTAGGACTCCAAGTGTCGTCCCTCCGTAGATAGTCCACAGCACGTCCGGATCCGCCTTAAGATTGACCAACTAGAATCGCCCTTAAGGTACTAGAATTTTCGGCACTCTTAGGTAAGAAATATGGCTGAATTTTTCTCTCAAAATTCACTTTGAATACTTGAATTAATCTCTCAAAATATGTGACCCTAGGCACGTATTTATAGAGTTATGGAAAGGGAATTGGAATCCTAGTAGGATACGAATTAATTAAACTTAGAATCCTATAAGAACTCTAATTAATTAATTTATCCTTTTAGGAATAGGAATTTAATCATATACTAATTCTAATAGTTTTAGGAATCGTGCATGAACACAAACTCACACACACACGGCAGCCACGATGGGCCGCCCATGCGTGTGCGTGCGAGCAGCAGCCCACGCAGCGAGGCCATGGCCTTGGCGCGCGCTGGGCCTGCCTTGCGGTGGGCCTGGGCGCTGCCTTGGCTGGGCGCGCGTTTGGCTGGGCGCGTGTTTGGCTTGCT
The DNA here is from genome assembly GCF_020520425.1 of Spinacia oleracea. Taxonomy (NCBI): domain Eukaryota; kingdom Viridiplantae; phylum Streptophyta; class Magnoliopsida; order Caryophyllales; family Amaranthaceae; genus Spinacia; species Spinacia oleracea. The sequence goes on along the minus strand of NC_079488.1, from coordinate 58,628,046 downwards.
GGGCGATGGCCCGACTTCATGCTGGGCCTTCGTCCGGCAGGCCTCGTCCGATGCTAATTCGTACGATACGATTCCGATTAAAATTCCCGGTTCCGGAATTCATTTCCGATACGAACAATATTTAATATTTCCGATTCCGGAATCAATTTCCGTTTCGAACAAATATTTAATATTTCCGTTTCCGGAATTATTTTCCGATTCCGATAATATTTCCGATTCTGACAATATTTCCGTTTCCGGCAATATTTCCGATTCTGGTAATATTTCCATTTCCGATAATATTTTCCGATACGTACCATGTTTCCGTTTCCGGCAACATCTACGACTTGGATAATATTTATATTTCCGATACGATCCATATTTCCGTTTCCGGTAATATCATCGTTTCCGGAGTATTCATTTCTTGCCTGTGACGATCTCAGCTCCCACTGAAACCAAGATCCGTCGATTCCGAATATCCATAGATGGAGTATCTAATGCCATTAAATACTTGATCCGTTTACGTACTATTTGTGTGATCCTACGGGTTCAGTCAAGAGTAAGCCGTGGATTAATATCATTAATTCCACTTGAACTGAAGCGGCCTCTAGCTAGGCATTCAACTCACTTGATCTCACTGAATTATTAACTTGTTAATTAATACTGAACCGCATTTATTAGACTTAACATAAAATGCATACTTGGACCAAGGGCATTATTTCCTTCACCGCGCACCAATAGAATTAGGAGGAAGACTAAGCAGAAAGTTTAACAGAATAATAGAAACCTACTAGAAGCCTACCGGGTCTCCATTAAAGTGCACCGATAGAACAACATCTAGAAGGGCAACATGTTCCTAACCCTTACGAGCTTTTCCCTCTAAGATTACACTTTACGTAATTAATATTTTAATAAGGCCCTTGCACATTATACGAGGAAACATATATTACCAAATAGTTATAAATCCCCTATTTACTATTACATTACAAGAATTGTCATTCATCTAGACCATCAACAATTATAACCTCATATATCTGCCAATCCAACAATGCATTACTGATGTTCTACCCATAATTATGGTCACGCCCAAGTCATCAGATCATAAAATTATAGAATGAATACTTATATTTGCAAAAATAATTGTAGTAGTACTACTGTTTTAATAGAAAAATCAAGGGTTTTGGTAATAGAAAGGATGCCTCGATATTATCACATTACTCATAACTTAATCGACTAGTGCAACTCAAAGCCAAAGTTATAACAACACCAATAACATATGTGCTTAATTTATATCATACTACCACTACTATCAATATGCGGGCACACCCAAATTGCAGAGAGTTTCGCCCAAAGTTGCAGAATATGAGCACTTCAACTCACAGACATAGACGAATAATCCTTCTTTTATAAAAATAAATGTAGTAGTTCAAATAACCTTTTTATAGTACTATTAGTATTAAACATATTCATAAACTCAAATAAAATACTTCATATACATAAACCTTCACGTCCCTGACATATAACATCAGATATATATGTTCAAAGAACATTTTCTAATGGGACCTAAAATGATGGGCATCGAAAATTACCTTGAACGTGCGTGATTTCCAACTAGTTATTCACGAACAGTCAATACTCATGTAGCCTCCACCTATCATTAGAAGTTAGTACTATATCAACCTACTGCACTATTTCCAGATGCTGGAATAATAAATCGGATGTTTAGTGTAAGATTAAACTAGAATTTTAAAAGTTTGATCTTTAAAACAAATCGACCAATATATTATTTGAGTCATGTTACTGGTGTTTATAATTGAATAAAAGATACGAATGAAAACAAAATTCTATTTCCAAAACTCAAGAATGATAAGGGCAACTCGCATTTTTTTCTCTATTTAACAAAAACAAACAACCAAAATTTGAAATCGGTTATAGCAAAAACATGAGCCAATTAGATAGAGAGCCTTGAGGTTAGCGAGAGTTTGTAGATGTTGATGTTGATGGCGGCAGCGAGATTTTTGAGAGATAACAGTCACTTGAAGGTCAATGGTTGTATGCACGGCAAAAGGACTAGAATAGGGTATATATAGGTTAGACTAGTATTAGGGTTTAATTAGCAGAATTTTTACTTCAGTAAAATAACTAAATGAATTTGAAAATATTTTTATTTATATTTTTATTGTCATTTAATTAAAACCATTAAAACCTTTGTTTAAAATTGTGAAAATCAGTTTACATTACTAAAAAAATTATTAGAAAATACTCGAAAATTCGGGGGAATTACAATGAATCTATATTGGTTGCTTTTAGGTGGATATTTCTCCGTATGCGACTTTGGAATTATTAAAGTGGCCTCGCAATTTTTTACACAAGGTACGTTCATACCTATGTGTTTGTTGAATTCACGTATGAATTGATTACATTGGAAATTGCATGTTCGATGCCCTTGGATTAATATGTTGAACATAGAATTTTATTATGAGATTTATATTACGTGTCTACTTTTTAAGTTTTTAGGCACCTAACTAACTAATTATTTACTTAAAATGAATTTCGTAGAATTTTAGCTCCAACTATCAAATAAATAGGTCTAAATTAATTAATTTTCAAAAAAAGATTTAGGATTTTTATTTGGCCTAAATCTGAAATTTTATAAATTCGAAACTTTCATTTTGGTTCGAATTAATTGTTTTTCATCGAATTTATTTTAAATTATTCGAGTTAGTTAATTCCTTTTTCTTCGGATTTATTTTAAATTATTCGAAAACTTATTTTCTCTTTGTTCGAGTTAATTAATTTATTTTCTTCGAATTTATTTTAATTTATTCAGAATTTTTTTTTGTCCGAGTTAATTTTCCTTTTCGAACTTATTTTAATTCTTATTTGAGAAATAACGAAAAAATTAAAAATTAAAACTTTTATTTTGATTTTATTTTCTCCTTTTCTTACTATTATCTTTCTTTTATTTATTATTTAAATTACTGTAATGCTTAGCTTACTCTGATTTATTATGAGAGATGGGTAGTATAGGAAGGGCATATATGTTAGAATTCTATGTGCATTAGTAGCTAGTTAATTCTAGCATAAGAAGTTAATTGTTATGTGCAAGTGTTAAATGTTTAAGTGTTGCATTTACTTGTGCATAAGAAAAATTGTTTAATTTCACCAAACTTATTGTTAAATTTTATTGAATTTTGATTATGATTTGGTTGGGAAATCGTTAGTAAAACCTTAAGTTGTTTCTTTCAGGAATAAAATGTTTCTTTCCAAGTACACCAACATAGGATCCCTTGAGAAGATCGACGAAGAGACCCCTCATCTCTTTGTGAAGAAAGTAGTGTTTGGATGTGAGTATTTTGCTAGGATACAAGACCAACCCATTTTAATGCGAGAGGATATCATAGCATCCACTATTGTTCATTGTTTACCTAACAAAATGGCATACATAGAACTCAAAGATAGGTTTAAAGACATGCATTCTGATGATGGAACCCCAAATTTGGCTAAGTATGGGACTAGGGATGGTAGGTGGATATATGACTCGGAGATCATGACCAACATTATAGAGTTAGAAGAAAGTGGGTTCAAAGAGGGTAGAAACATAGGGAGTCATGTTTGGGATGCAGTTATAGAGGAACCTATAGGAGTTGGTGCAGACAATGATCTAGAGGGGAATAATGTAGCTGTGGAGGATGAGAATGTAGTGGCTGAGGCAGAGAACCCTAACCCAGAGGCCCATGAGCCTACCATTGAGATCTGATGAGCGACATTTATGTCGCTCCTAGCTTAGGATTTTAGTTCATTTTATTAGCATTTTTTTTATTATTTTTGCTTAGTTTTATCGTTTTTAGTTAGTTTATCGCATTTTTGCATTTATCGTAATATTTTCTCGTCTTGCGTAGATTTTAGTCGTTTTTGCTTTAAATGTGCCTTCTGTGCGCATTCTCATTGCGTAAGGGTCGTTTTGAGTATTAACGTTTTAAATATTGTGTCACTATGCTTGACGATGTTTAAAATGATTTTACGATTTGCAAAAGTGCGATACGAATTAATAAACATGCTATGCGATTTAATAAGTGTGCTAGGCGATTTCGATAACATTGACTATTCGTTATTTGATGAATGCAGCGATGATGTTTATTTGTGCAGCGACGAAGCGAGCCATGAGCATTTGAGTGGCCAACAGCTATACACAAGCAGCCACATCTTAGCAGCTACACACGAGCAACAACAGCTACTCAGAACAGCAGCAATGGGCACGCAAACAAGGCACCCACAGCAGTCTTGTGCACTTGCCTTTGTAGCAGCCAAACACGAGCCTTTGTTGCAGCCTCAAGAGCTCCCTTGCATTACCTTGATAGCAGCTACAGCCCTTACAGCAACACACAGGCAGCCACAGCAGAATATCCACAGCAGCGCGCAACAGAATTGGCAGATACAGCTCTGTGCGGTCGAACAGCTTGGCTGTGCGGTCGAACAGGCCTGCTGTGCGGTCGTGGTACAGAGCTCGAGCGCACAGATGGGCAGAACATTTACAGTAGCTGCTGAGTTTTGTTGTGCGACCGAACAAGCATATGTGTGCGACCGAATTGAACCTTGTGCGACAGAACATACCCTCTATTCGATCGCACAGCTACGCGGGATTGCTAATATAAAAGTAAATCGCAGCATTGTTCAAAAAAACGATTTTTTTTACGTAATTTCATTTTTTAGAATCTCATAATTAGAATTAGCTTAGATTCTAGAGAGAGAATTAGATTAGGGCTTAGATTAGAGGTTAGGATTAGGATTCTTAGCTTCAAATTCTTCAATTCTTAGTGGATTCAAACTCTAAATTTCAGATTTCTTTTCTCTTTCATTTGAGTTTTGTTCTTCAATTTTGTTCTTCAATTTTGATGCAATTTCAACAATTCAAGGTATAATTCTACTTTTCTCTTTAATTTGTTCTTTAATTCTTTAATTGCTTCATTAATTTCGTTTAAGCTTTGATTTCATTGTTGAATCTTAGAATTAGTTTCATATTTTGAATTTTCTTAATTTTTCCCCCAATTTTGATATTTGAATTTTCTGATTTTTGTTGATTCAATTAGTTTCATTAATTCAATTAGTTTCATGATTAGGATTAGGATTAGTTTTAGTTTAATCTTGATAATAATCATGCTTATTGAGTAGTTCACAGTCTAGAGATTTAGGTTGAAGCCTTGGGAATGAATTGGAGGAAATTGTAGGGAAATTCATATTGATGGTGTAATTAAATTTGATTTGATGATAGGATTTCCATGACTAATGAATTAGTAGCTGCAAATGCTAGTTTAATTAGGATTGATTGGAGTGCTTCATCTTGGTTTGGCAAGAGATTGTGAATCTCTATGATGCATGTGAAAAGTAGGTCTCAATTGCGAATTGTTTAGTCCTAGGATCATGCGAGAGCTTTTCCTAGATTAGAGGACTTAGCGCGCTCTATCCGAGAGGTGGCGAGCTCGTCAATAGTTGTTTTTCCCCTATATGTCAAGTCATTGCATAATCATTGTGTGTTGACCTTTGTACTTCCCCTAATTCAACTTCCATTGCCGATTCCGAAATCTCTAGAATTTCTTTACTTGTTCATATTTCATAATTTTCTTGCTTTCATTAGATTCATACAAAAACTTATTTTCCATTCGAACTAGCTTTTGAACACATTAGATTGAAAAGTCAAACATATTCATTCTCTTGGGACGATTCCTATGCTTGCCGCTATAGCTCATATAGCCGGTTAGTTAGGTGTTTATAAATTTTGTTTGATAAAGGTGTATTCATTCAACAACGGAAAATACCTCTATCAAGATCTCTAGTGATACAGATGTGGAGCCTGAAGGTGATGGTGAGGTGGCAAGTGAGCCTCATCAAAATGAAGACATGTAAGAAGACTCAGACCCGGAGGAAGAGTTCGACGATCCTGAAAATCTAGACTTCACTCCGCAAGTTTCCAAACAAAGGACAGATATGCAAGATGCCACGAGCATTTGATGTAACACCCCGACCATTCTCCTTTTTCTAAAATAACCTTTTTTTATAAATATAACTGTAGACACCTACTTTTGTCCCCGTTCCCGCAAGGGAAAGGTTCGATGATGAAAGCATAAAAACTCCACTTGACAACGCATCTCCTATAAAATAAACGAATCTCGATTCCCCATTTCATTTCACCCGAAACCTGCTATTTATGGAAACCTGCTAAAAATAGTAACTGCCGTAAAAGGTAGCTTCTAAAAGTGGCAAATCATAAAAGATCGAAACCTGTAAGAATTAGGTGTTGCATTCCAACATAAATCCTAAATGAGATAGAAAACTGCGAGAATCCTATTCCTAATATGATTCAGAAATAAGAGTTACGTATTAATTAAAATCCTAACGAGCCTAGAGTTCGTAACGGGCCCAGACGCATTCCGTCATAAAATTGATACGCGCTAAAAGACTTGAATTAATCTCAAACTCTACGGATTTCAGGAATCCGAATCTGAGTAAAGAAAACAGCCCAGACCCTATTTTCAACGCCTGGCTCTAGGCGCCGAAATCTTCGGCGCCCAGGCCTGGGCGCTGAAAATACCTGGGTACGTGTCTTTTCCTAATTCTTTGTGGATTAGAACTCTACAATTCTATCTTTCCACGAACTCTTCCCTATAAATAGGCCCCTAAATTCGACGTGAAAGAATACACAACAACACACAATTATATTCTGAGTATTGACTCCAACCCTTAGCCTAAGCCTCTCGCTGCGAAACTGTTCACGCGTTCTGTCGCAATCGATCCATAAATCGAACAGAACGTATCCTGTCCCATAATTTAGATTCGTTAAATAAAAAGGAGAAATAGCAAAGTCAAAGTGGTTAGTTTTCTGAGAACCGTGGCGCACCTCTCAAGGGTGCGTCGTAATGTGTCCCTTTTCGGTGATCACAAGGGAACCTACGGCCGTCGTGGTCAAACATAATTGCACTCCCTTTATGTCACGATAACCGGGTTTTGTCAGTTTTTCTCATTGTCGTTAAAAACTGAATGGCGACTCCTATATTACTAATCAATTGGGTGTATACTCACAGGAAATCCAATTACACTTGATTGAATAAAAGAATCGTCACACCCACGAGGGACGAGGTCACGCATTAGCCTCGCGCTTTTTTCGACCCCCTCACAGTGGCGACTCCACTGGGGATAGTGAAGGAAATACTCATGCTTGTAGGTAATCAAAATAGCCGAAGGGTGAAACGATCCTACCCCGCGTTTATTTCCCCATCAAGTTGGGACGACCTGAAAATCAGCATATTAATGTGAACGGGCAGAACATCATAACGAATCTCGGCTCCCTCGGGAGTTGGGACTAAGGATACCTTTTTTCGCCAATAGGGGGGTGCATACGCCGCGCATGTTTCCCACTCGGTACTTGTGCAGGTAGTACACCTATCCTGAACCCAATCGCTCGCCCATTAGGTCCCTCTCGCCTGCATGCCCCCTTGGCTTGCACTTGCGGGTTGGCCTCTTGAGCGAAATTCGTCTGTTGAAGACACTACCTCGACCGGGGCATGTGTTGGATCTACGATAGAAGCGGTACCAAGCCAGGCGCAAATAAACTACCCATAGAAGCCTATCATAAACTACGTGGCATATTTAATTTTCAAATCCATGTTTGTAATGTAGTTATGTGTAGCGAAATATGTGATTGTGTGTGACAAACTATCCTAGAAAACCAACGACCTTAAAAACTGCCCTAACGTTCATAGACTAATTTGCCAAAGAGTTATACCGAAACACGTGTTCCGCAAACCCGAATGATCGCCACAAAATAAGCGACGCTCGGGACGGCCTGTAACGAATCCCACAAACGCTGTTACGCGTAAAGGACGTTATTAGGCAAGAACGCAAATCGAAGTCGCATAAACAGAAGACAGAAAACGAGAACCAGCCAGGGACGCATTTTCAACGCCCCTGGCTGGGCGCCATAATTTCTCACGCCCCTCGCTGGGCGTTGATGTTGCTGCTTGGCCTTCTGGTCAGGCGCAGCAGCCTCGGTGCCCGCGCAAAAGGAAAATACGTAGCACAAAAAAAACCGTTCGTAAAAAGAATTGCTACGAGGGCGTAAGAAAAGCACTCGATTCTAAAAGCGACTCATAAAAAAGAATAACTCTTTGCGTCGTTGTCAGGCCTCCTACGACGACAATGCTCGGCACCAAAACCGAACATGCTAATAATTATGAATGTCACACGGGTAAGTGTTTCGAAAATTCAAAGAATGACCAAAAGAAAGAACTAAAAAGTGTACCAACAAAAGAAAGAGTGAAAAACCAATAGAGATCGTCGAAGTCTAGACTAAGTAATGCTTGAAACTTTGGGAACCTAAACTTTAGCTTATCTTATGCCTAGGACTGGTCCTGCCACTTGGTGCCGATCAGGGAATCAACGGTTAGTGCATCTCGAAGATACATCGCCAACACCAGGTTTAGTAACTCCAAGCTCCGTCCGTCGTCCCTCATTTCAAGGATCCCCGCTTCCCTAACCTCGATTCGCACCTTCAAACATGTCCATCGAAGATTTGCGAGACCAGATGGTCCAAATGACCCAACTTATGGGCCAACTGAAAATGGAAAATGAAGCTTTAGCGGCTGCGCAAGCCAAAAATGACCTCGAAAACGAGAAGAGGATTGAAAAAATGGTCCTACAGCAAACCATGGGGAGCAAATACTTCTCCCTCGATCCTGAACCTTTTCCTGGCAAATTACCAGAAAAGTTCAGTTCATCTGACTTACCAAAGTTCAAGGCCACGGACAACCCCCGTGATCATCTACTGAGCTTTGTGAATACCATGAACTTGAAAGGCGTGGACAAGTCCATGTACTTACCTGCCTTTCCTTTGTCCTTGGAACCTGTGCCGCTCAAATGGTACTATCACCAGGACCCGAAGCTCTTCTCCACTTGGGAAGACTTTGTCAATGTCTTCATCAAGCAATACTCGTCGAACATGGATTTCCAAGTCACCATGCGCGAGCTGGAAGTTCTCTTCCAAAAGAAAAATGAGGGTTTCACAACCTACTTTGCTAGATGGAGGGACCAGGCGGCCCAGCTAATCAATAGGCCTCCCGAAAGAGAATTGGTCCAAAAATTCATTGACAACCTGGACCCGGCGTACAGACAACACCTTAGGTACCTGGGACTCGACACTTTCAAAAGAGTTTATGATGTGGGAATAAAGATCGAGGACGACCTCGCCAAAACCATACAGAGAAAACCCACATATAAGACCAACACCTATAATCGGGGTAACACATCCCAAGCCCAAGAAGTCCATGCTGTAGAAGAGGCTCCCGCCCGAAGAAACCCTATAAGATGGGTCCGAGACCGAAAGTTTGCCCCACTCGGGTCAACTTTGGTACAAGCCTTTGAAAGACTAACCAATCAAGGAAAGTTGAGACCTATAGGCCCCACCCGTGACCCTCCTGTCAAAAACAAATATTGGGTCGAAGGTACTTACTGCAAATTCCATCAAGGAAATGGGCATGACACTGAAAATTGCTGGACTCTAAAACATACGATCCAGGACATGATAGAGGATGAAGTAATACCTCTCCCTAACGTTGGCAAACCCAACAACAACAAGAGCCCACTCGGCTCTTGTCACATCTCTCTCGACCAACCAGAGAATTTTGACCCCACGGTGTATATTACACCTCAAGGTGCACCACTCGCTGTGGTCCCTATGGATCGAATCGAGAGGGAAGTGTGCGGTGTGTGGAACGATGATGCTGAAGATATTTACCTATCTCAAGTCTCGGGCCAGGACTTCTTCACTGAAACTTGGCCCGGGTATGCTCTCATTGACACCACCCCTCAGGAGCCCGAGGTCGACAACCTCACTCGTTCCGGAAGAATATACCAACCGGACATTCACCCACCTCCCATGGACGACGTCCCGGTTAGGCAAACTTCTGAGAATGGACGGCACGCCACCGTCGCGGAAGTCATTGAAAATCCTCTCCTGAAACAACTAAAAAGAACCAAGGATGAGATTACCATCTGGGATCTTATGTGTACTTCAAAGGAACATCGCGAAAAGCTTATTCGCTCACTCGACCTCATCTCAGTACCTACAGATATCACACCTTACTCATTGGTTATCCATGTCACGAGAGATGCCTGAGAAAAGGCCATAGTTTTCACTGATAAAGACTTACCCAAAGAGGGGGGTGCTCACAATAAAGCCCTTTACCTAGTGGTTGGATGCGAAGGACAAAACATCCCCCTAGCACTCGTAGATAATGGTTCGGCGGTTAATGTCTGCCCACTGCGAACCGCCCATTGCTTGGGGCTAGGAAGCGATGACTTCCAAACCTCCACGCAAGGGATACGAGCTTATGATAACTCCCGAAGGCCTGTATTGGGGAAAATCAACCTTACCATACAAACCGGGCCTGTGGCACGCACCACGGAGTTTCAAATAATCGACATCAAGCCCACTTTCAACCTCCTCTTGGGGCGACCTTGGCTCCATGACTTAGGAGGTGTGGCTTCTACCTTGCACCAAATGGTTAAACTTAACCATAACGGGGTAATACTAGAAATCCGCGCCCTTCCTCTCGACGTCAGTTGTACTATGGTTGGAACGGCTGAAACTGCAGACGACCTTTATTGGTTTCAAATGGAAGAAACAATCCAGTTCATCGAAGATTATGATCCAGCATTCCTAGACCCGCATGCATCCCGAGTCATCCCTAGAATGTTGTTAGCTCAAGGCTATTTTCCAGGAACCCCATTGGGCATAAGGAAGAAGGAATGCACATTCCATCCTTTTCCCGACAAATCTACTCCCTTTGGCTTGGGTTATGAACCAACGAAGGAAGATGTTGCTGACCGCCTATCTAGGCTACGCCTTAACAAAACCAAACAAACCACCCTCCTTCCCCCATATCAAAGGACCCTTAACGGGATGTTCGTTCGGGAAGGAGAAGAACACCCATGCTGTGATTTCCCTGAACCCTTCGTTCAAGATGGCTTGCTAAAACCCGGATTTGAAATTTTCCATGACTGCCACACCTTAGATGAGGCACCCCACCTCACCAAGACTAAAACAGCTGAAATATTGGACAACCAGGCTCTATGGACATTGTTTAACGAACCGAGGCCTATGGAGGACGAGACTGTGATGACTACCCTAGCTTTACAAGATGAAGGTTTCGATCCAACCCGGTTAATCTCTCCTGCATCAACACTAGAAGAGGTCGAGAACGGATGGGTGAAGACATATCAGTGGGTCAACGCAAAAGGAATAGAATTCAAGATGAGTACCGGTGAAGGACCGAAGTTTTATGAGACTAAACCCCAGGCTTGAGCCATATAGAGCACCATTAGTAAAAAGCGCCTAGTAGTTCTTTAGATTGATAGAAAAAAATAATAGAGAATTTAGATGGTCCTAAGGCCCCTTAGAATATGGGTCAGTTTTATTTCAGTATATTTTCCTTACTTTCCGAATCAATAAAGGCGTAATATTTCTCCTGAAAATTTTATTCTAACACTAAATAAACACCAAATGTACTTGCAAAGAAGCGGCCCACTATAGGCCCAACAAACAAAGCCCACTCGGTTTTGAAATAGTGCCATGGGAATCAATTCCCGAAACCCACAAAATAAACCACACTATCTCACTCATATCCCCAAAACCTAAAAAGTCAATCAGCGTCATCATAAGAGACAATCCATGCAACCCAAAATCAAAGGAAATCAAAAATTTAAAAACAATGCAAATGTTACCAAAAAAACAGATTCATAAAACATAGATTCCATCATACCCTTCACTAACAACCCACCTCCAAAGCCTACACAAAGGTCTTCATAAATCCCGCACCCTAACTCCATTTTCAAAACTGTTTTGAGTCACCAATAGAAAAAATTAATCTGGACAAAAATGCGTTTCACGCTAACAGTCAAAAAGCCTCCAAAATAGCCTCAAAATTAACTTTGAATATGAAGCAAAATATCAAGGCACAAAAAAAAAGAAATAGAAATAAACGCAAGAACATGTGAAGCAAAGCGTCAAAAATTGACCGCCCAAGTCATTTTCAGCGCCCAGGGCTGGGCGCCGAAATTTCTGACGCCCCAGCCTGGGCGTTGAAACTCTCTGCCTGCCAAAAGTTTTCTTTTTGAAACTGCTCGTCATTTTATCCGCACACAACGGAAAAATAATGAACACTTGGGGGGTACAGTACGTATCCAAATAGGTTTACCAAGAATATAGCTATACAAATTAGTCGAATTTTACGCAACCTATGGCAAAAAAAAAAACGGCAGATGAAAATAATGGCAAATACTTCACTCATTTGACCAATTAAGTAATATGTTTCCACTTCAAGACATATCTACCGGAATCCGGCATACTAGAACTTATTCTAAAGCTAGAACTACGCGCGACCTGATTCTGACAAGATACGTAGGCAATCCTTACCAAGGATTCGGTCCAAATAAAAAAAAAAAAAAAATTATTCTTTGCAAAAAGTGTTAGACATATAAAATACATAAAAAAGAGGAGAAACAAAAATAAATGAAAACTAAAAATACGCCTTTATTAAAATATAATAAGAAGGAAAACAGAGTGCTAAAAAAAACAAACACGACTGAAATAAATAGAGGGCACCTACACCCTAGCAAGAACTACACTACTCTAGTTCTTCTGGATCATCAAATAAAGTCTTGTAGAGGGCAATATTCGCAGGATCCACTCCCACAGTCCTCTGCGCTGCCCCAATGTCAATCTCCATAAGAACCAGCTCCTGGACACTAACTTCCAAAGATGCCAAGGCTTCAGAAACGTTCTCAGTTATAGCCCGCTCAGCCTCGAGGGCACAGGCAATGATGGGAGAAGGATTATTATCATCAACTAGACTAGCCGCTGTTTCTACAGGCGGTTGAGCCTTCCTAACCCATACATTGTTCCGGTGACGATCTCCGCGAGAGCTTGCATTTCTTTTAACAACAACATGCCCCTTCATGTTAGGCATCTTTTTAGGCCTGAAACTGGAACGGGGAGGAACTTCCTTTCGCTTTCGATCAGGACGAGCTTTCACAGTCTTAAAACTATAGGTACGAGGTTTGGCAGAATCAGGACCCTCATACTTAACACGAATACGAGGTATCAAAAGCTCAGCAGGCTCCCCATTACGAGCCTCGGTCCACACATCTTTGTCATCGGAGCTCATCCACAACTTGTAGTTTTCAGAAAGACCCACAAAGCCATTTGTAGCTACGGCCCAACGCGGGAGACCATCATAATACTTAGCCCACGCTAAGACCCGTGTTTGTGAAAAGGCCGCTACCTTAGGTGGTACCGTATCAGAAAAGGGGATAGTCTGCCTTAAACCATATTGACGCAGGACTCGGTAAGGGAAAATATAAATGGGACGAGATAGCCCCAACAAAGAAACATAAACCGATACATCAGACCCCCCTGTCATAGTAGTCAAACCCCACCATGGTACCACTCACTTAATAGAACAAATGCCATAAGTAAAAAAGGAGGTCCATTCGGCCTCGCCCTGGCCTTGGTGCAAGTATTTTCGGTTACCCAAAGCTATAGGGCGATAATGTTTAGGATCGGCAGGAGCTTCCAAAAGTCTAAGCCGTTCCGCAAGCCAAATCTGCAAAAACAGGTACGATCGAATCAAAAGAATGAAAAGAAAAAAACGGTTCCTGGGGCGCAGTTTCAACGCCCAGGACCAGGCGCCGAATATTCCAACGCCCAGCCCTAGGCGCTGAAACTCAGCCCCAGGCTAAAAGAAATATGTGTAAAAAAAAACATACATGTGCGCAAGGAAAAAATCGATTACCTGCAGTAATAGAGGACTTCCCTTAAAATGTTCAGATTTGGCATCCTTCTTCAGTTCATCCGCACTCAGCAAAGTCTCAGCAACAACCAACGGCATAATAGAATAGCAACTTTCCATCTGGCTAATCAAGGGGATCAACCTTATGTCACCGAACTCACCATTATTATTCGACAGCAAATAATGATTCAACAAGCAAAATACAAGGGCTCGAATGTTCAATTTTTGTTCGGTCATATTCTTACTAGGCCTAAAATGATGTTTTATAAGTTTTGCCAAGTTAACCTTGTCGTCTACAACAATTTCAGCAAACATGTTATCATCTAGCCCTAGGAAAGCCCTTATGGTTGTTTTACCCTCTTCAACGGTGCCAGGGGTAACAGGAGTAGCATTAGTAGGATAACCAAGGATCGCAGCAAATTCATCGGGCAAAGGATATATTTCATTGCCCCGAAAGGAAAAAACATGATGATCGGAGTCCCAAAAGCTTAGGGCAGCATGCAGAAAGTTATAATCAATATTAATTTGTTGTAAGCCTAAAAGTGCCTCTAAGTGGTATTCTTTTAACAAAGCTTTTTCTGTGGGAGTAAGGGCCCGTAGCCAACGCCTAACAGTCAGTTGGAGTGAGAAAGTAGGGATCGACATGGCAAAAGCAGTGAATAATTAGAGCACAGCAAAAAGAGAGAAAGAATTTGAGAGTGATGGAAAATAAGGATGTATCTAGCCCCTATATATAGCTGAACACACCCAATGACATCCTGATCCCATTCGGAAACGTGTTAGGAGATCCAAAAATCAAATATTACCAGGAAAGGACTTTCAGCGCCCAAGCCTGGGCGCCGAAATGTTTAACGCCTGGCCTTGGGCGCTGAAAATGCAGCCCAAGGCCCAGATTTCACAAAACACGGAACAGGAAAGGACTTAAGACCGTGTTGCTAAACTTGAGGCCCTATTGCAAGTAGGATCAAGCCCAAAGCACCTTTAGCTCCCAAATAAGCAAAAAAAAAATAATAACATTAAAACTTGGTCGAAACTTAGACTCGTCTCAGAAAATGCTCATGTACACTTTCAAAAAAAGCAAGTTAAATATCATGGTCATTCTTCAAAACACCAAAAATATGTGTCGTCAAGTCATTGGTTTTCCAAATAAAAAATGTTTGTCTGTCAAAGGGTTAATCCAGGCCAAGCTAAAACCGGATGTCGCCTGAAAACTAAAGTCGCACTCCACGGCTTCGCTAAAGTAGCACGCTACTATAGAAGGTCGCTCGCACATACGAGCATGACCCCAAACATGATTACAAGATGCGAAAAACAACCGACGAGCCCCAGTGCTTGGGGGCTCGCGAAAAAATAGACTCCAACAAGGAGCGCGCGATCAATATCACATTCCCAGACGGCGCCATACACCATATCATGTTTGGATATCTCAAAAAAGAACAACAAATAGGTTCGACCTCATTGAAAGGACGTCGCTGACGCTTGTGCACGGTCCTCTGATCAAAGACCAAGTCGAGCCGTAAAGACTAGCTCAAAATCACGAAAGCGGACGTTCGCAAGACAAAGATCCGTCTGAACACGTTGTCAGCCCACGTTCAGGTTGCAACTAAATTCGAGCACCCCTCGAAAGAATTCGCTCTTGTAAGAATGAATAAAAGAAATTCTCAAAAGAAATCACAAGAACCAAAGAAATAGGAACTTGCCCATCTTCAGTCGGCAAGATCGCGTCACAAACCGCGCGAGTTCCCAAAGAAAACGAATTCAGGGACGTCCACCCTCAGCGGACAGGGCTCGCCCACCCTCAGCGGGCGGGGTCTGCGTCACTAGCCGCGCAGGTCCTCAGTTTTCGACAAAAATAAAGTCTTCAAATTTAAAATAGGCTCGCCGTCTTCAGCCGGCGGGGTCTACGGCGCAAACCACGTAGGTCCTTATTTTCAAAAAAAAAAACAAACAAATTTCAAAACAGATTCGTCCACTTCTATCGGACGGGGCGTCCACCCTCAGCGGACAGGTTCGCCATCTTCAGCCGGTGGGGTCTACGTCACAAACCGCGTAGGTCCTTATTTTCAAAACATCAAAACAGATTCGTCCACTTCTATCGGACGGGGCGTCCACCCTCAGCGGACAGGCTCGCCCACCTTCAGCGGGCGGGGTTGAAGGAAATAATGCCCTTGGTCCAAGTATGCATTCTATGTTAAGTCTAATAAATGCGGTTCAGTATTAATTAACAAGTTAATAATTCAGTGAGATCAAGTGAGCTGAATGCCTAGCTAGAGGCCGCTTCAGTTCAAGTGGAATTAATGATATTAATCCACAGCTTACTCTTGACTGAACCCGTAGGGTCACACAAATAGTACGTAAACGGATCAAGTATTTAATGGCATTAGATACTCCATCTATGGATATTCGGAATCGACGGATCTTGGTTTCAGTGGGAGCTGAGATCGTCACAGGCAAGAAATGAATACTCCGGAAACGATGATATTGCCGGAAACGGAAATATGGATCGTATCGAAAATATAAATATTATCCAAGTCGTAGATGTTGCCGGAAACGGAAACATGGTACGTATCGGAAAATATTATCGGAAATGGAAATATTACCAGAATCGGAAATATTGCCGGAAACGGAAATATTGTCAGAATCGGAAATATTATCGGAATCGGAAAATAATTCCGGAAACGGAAATATTAAATATTTGTTCGAAACGGAAATTGATTCCGGAATCGGAAATATTAAATATTGTTCGTATCGGAAATGAATTCCGGAACCGGGAATTTAATCGGAAGCGTATCGTACGAATTAGCATCGGACGAGGCCTGCCGGACGAAGGCCCAGCACGAAGTCGGGCCATCGCCCAGCAAGCCAAACGCGCGCCACAAGCCCAGCCAAGGCAGCGCCCAGGCCTACCGCAAGGCAGGCCCAGCGCGCGCCAAGGCCACGGCTGCATGGGCCTCGCTGCGTGGGCTGCTGCTCGCACGCACGCGCATGGGCGGCCCTTGTGGCTGCCGTGTGTGTGTGAGTTTGTGCTCATGCATGATTCCTAAAAATATTAGAGTTAGTATATGATTAAATTCCTATTCCTAAATGGATAAATTAATTAATTAGAGTTCTTGTAGGATTCTAAGTTTAATTAATTCTTGTCCTACTAGGATTACAATTCCCTTTCCATAACTCTATAAATACGTGCCTAGGGTCACATATTTTGAGAGATTAATTCAAGTATTCAAAGTGAGTTTTGAGAGAAAAATTCAGCCATATTTCTTACCTAAGAGTGCCGAAAATTCTAGTACCTTAAGGGCGATTCTAGTTGGTCAATCTTAAGGCGGATCCGGACGTGCTGTGGACTATCTACGGAGGGACGACACTTGGAGTCCTAAAGACTTGTTCTTGTTCGGTTCGGGCGCAGCTAGGGAAGGCACGCAACAAAGAGTATGCATCTAAATTATGCTATATGATTATGTGTAAATAATATGTATTCCTGGCTTAATGATTGTTTCCGCATGATTTATGTATTGTCATATGTATCATAACCTAACAGTGGTATCACGAGCCCCTTATTATTTTCATAATCTAAATTGCATGAACATGGTTAAATATTACAAATTTGCAAGAATTAAAAGGGGTGATTAATTTTCGTAATTGTTAATTAATTGCAAATTGCGTTTATTTAATTATACGTACGCAGTTTTTCGGCAGTTTCTTCGTTACTCATCCAAATCGAGTGATTTTTGTGTCAATCCCGCATGTAAAAGGCATTCTAAAATTTTGACAAAAATAATATTTTTCTGCCGAACCCAGAATTCTCAAATTCGAAGCCTAACTATGACTTTTCGAAGGTTTTAGTTTTTCGAATGCAAAATTTCGTAAATTTAAGATGTTAAATTAAATATTTGCGATTCTTGTTGATAAATCTTGAATTTTTGATTGACCTACTGTATATGTTTAACAAGTTTGAATGCCTAGCCTTGTTAATTATGCAATCTAATTTGTTGAAAATTAGAATAATTTAGATTTAATTTGATTTTCATAATTAATTATAATTTAATTAGAAACCTATGATTAAAAACCACCATAAAAATTGTAAATTTATGATAAATTTTAAATTTTTATGACCTAGACTTGAATCCATGACAATCGGAAATCAATTGAATAATAAATTTTCGATTTTTCGCCCTAAAATTATGAAATTAATATTATTTATTAATTTGTCATTAATTTTAAATATAAATTTTAAATTTTTATGCGATTCGTTCATATAACTTGCACGCACAAAGCAATGGACGCTTCGTGTTACCCTTAAGGGGTGTTGTATAGTGCGGGCATGCGACGACGAGCAAGGGAGCTCGTCGCCCGTGCGGCACGAATGCAATGAGCAAGGCATGGTGCACGAGCACAAGGCAGCAGCCCTGCCTTGTGTCGTGGGCCACGAGCTATGGACGAATGGGCATGGGTGAAAGGCAAGCCATGGCAGTCGCGTGTGGGCAGCAAGCGAGCTGCGCCACAACGCGCACTGCCTCGCGCAAGGGCGCGCAGCCTCGCGCGCAGCGAGCGCAAGCTCGCGTGCCACGAGCGCTGCGCCCAGCGTTGATCGCGCGGAATTGCTCGCGCACAGCGAGCGATGGCTCGCGCGCACAGCGAGCAATGGCTCGCGCGCACAGCGAGCGATAGAGCGCGCTGGCGAGCGCTGGCGAGCGCTGGCGAGCGCGCACAGCGAGCGATGGAGCGCGCGCAGCGAGCGCTGGCGAGCGCGCACAGCGAGCGATGGCTCGCGTGCGTCGAGCGCTGGCGCGCGCGCAGCGAGCACCACAGCGTGCGATGGCTTGCGATGGAAGATGCAGCAGCTATGCGACGAGCGCATGGGCTGCGCGCACATGACCAGCAATGGCTGTGTGCGTGCGGCCCATGGGCGTGCAATGCGTAGGGTGTTTGCGTTGCGATTAGATCGTTTTGAATGTTTAATTTGAAATTTTTCAGTTTACGTAATTTTAATTAATTTTAAAATTAATAATTTAAATTATTTTCTTGGATTTTAATTTTGAATATTGTAATTATAATAAATTTTATTTATTCTAATTATTTTACTAAAATTAAAATCATGAATTAATTTAAATACGACTGAAATTAAATTAAACTTTTTGGATTCAATTATAAATTTATATGAGCTTTAAATTTTAATTAAATTTGTATGTTTCCGGTTAGACTTGAAATACATTGTTATGTTTAAAATTAGTAAAGCATATGAATTTATTGGTTTAAGTGGGAGCCCTTTTAGTCATAAGACTCTTGATTAGGTCTACAAATCCTTAAGGTTAAAACAACTTGATTAGAATTAATAAGGACTGAATAATTGGTAGATTATTAGAGCCCTTGATTAATTGCTGCAAATGTTTACGTGATGCATAATGTGTTTTACTAACCAGCTATGTGGGCCATTCATGATAATGAATGGGTGAATGGTATATATTGTATATGTACTGTTTTGCAGGTTATGAAGTGACTAGTATGGCCCAAATAGGATAGAAAATATGGTCTGCGTACCATTAATTTGAATGTAATTGGTCTAAAGTACCAAAGTTATTTTTCAATTCAAATATGGTCTGCGTACCATCAAATAGTTGTAATTAGTTATAGCTTATCCTATTTGAAGAAAATGGTGCCTCCCACGGAGATTTTCAAGACGGACTTTGAAGTCAAAGCTTCAAGATGAAGTCGGGCCATACTAGATCACATTTATCTTATGCATGTTTTAAGTTATTTATTGCTTTAAATATGTCTTAATTATGCATGAGATTGTGGCTTGATTATGTTGCATGATTAAGGATTTTAGTTCACTTAAAATCTAACCAACATAGTAAGAGCCTTAAGTTCCAAACTTAAAAATTGAGTTATAAGGTGCCATGCCAAAATATACACTTGCTTGGATATCCTTTACATCAATCTAGTAATAGTTTTCGCTCAGCGAGGTGTTACTTATTGGTCCTAAAGGGGCAAGGTACACAAATAATTGTGAGTACATGTTAGTTTTGGTGAAACTCAACGATATAAGTAAGGAGTCCTTTTATGTCGTGGCAAAATCGATAGGTTTACCTAATAAGTTCTTAGACGTACCTATCAACCAAGAGTAGTTTCTAGACTATTAGCAAAAGGCTTTTGCTTACCTAAAATGTTTTAGAATTGAGTCGACAAACTGTGCTTAATTCTTCAATGGTTTTAGGGTCTTGGAATCATTTTATTCACACCTGCCGGAACACATAATTCGAATAAAATGCTAATAACTTGTTTGAATTGCATGATTGCTTCAATTTTCAAGTTATTATTCATGATAAATGTTTAGACTTTGCATGCTTCAATGTATGTTTTAATTATTATTTATAATTAAATATCTTGCACTGCAGTAAATCCTTTTAGAAAGGTAACAGTAAATTTTCTCGATTGGTAGTGAATCCAAGAACGATTCACGGAAATGAGAGAAAGTGAGCAATTTAAAATGTACGTTTCTTATAGCGACTTTTATGGTTGTTTTCGAGTATCAAAGTCGAATGGCAAACCAATTGGTGCTTGTGAATTCAAAATACACTGTAGTTTTGAGATCATAAAGCATTGAGTTTAATACGCTCAGCTTTACCAATGGTTAACAACCTAATATCTTTGTCCATTTAATTCTCGAATGAGTCTAGTCCCTAGACATTCGGATAGATCGATGCTTAGAGAACTTTAGAAGCTTCTGGTAAGATCATCTAGTTGAAACTTAATATTCAACATAAATTAAATGGTAAGAACCTTGTTGGGGTGACATTGGACATGTCTAACAAAGTATAAAAGTCAACACTAAAGAATTCAATTCTTAAGACTATAAGAAAGGGTACAAGAAATAGGAAAACGAGGAACAAATGAAAGGAATTTACGATTCCGTTTCTACCTATAAGTTTATGTTTAAAGAGAAGTGACCTAGCAATCAAACTTCCTTGGTATCATATACCGCTTGAGGTTCTTACTTCGGTAATAACTCAAACAATGGAAGCTAGGATACACTAATGACCTACAAATGGGAAATGAAGCATGGCATTGCTACATTAATTGTAGGGTCATCTAAGTTTGTTTTAAGTCCTTTTCAAAGGCTGGAACTTAATGGCTATTTTGTTCCATAATTAGCATACCTAAATTTCTGCTTCAAACACAGAAAGACTCATATTCAAGAAAAACAAAAACAATGTTTGTTTGTTTATTTGAATGAAATGGTCAATTACAGGTTGAGTCAATATGCTTGATTAAAACAAACAACTCTTTAAAGAACTTTACTAGGTTCAAATCAACCCCTCGATTTGAGTTCCACTAATCTTTGGCATTGTTGCTTAGACCATATCAACAAGTTAACATTCAAAAGCTCTATTTTTATGGACTTTTGAAAGTTGATTGATTTCTAGATCATTTTAAGACAACTAGTCTTACTTGTTGAAAGTAACAAAAGATATGAACTATTGTTAGAACGCCTAGACAATAGAGTTCAAAGCTAAAGAAAGGTTTTATGACTTTATTATTTCACACAGATTTGAGTGAATATAGGTTTATTTACTCAATGTGATATAAGTTTGAATCTGTTTGGCTAGTTCAAAGATTCAGAAGTATAAATCCCACTTGGTAAGAAATCATAAAGATCTAGGTTAGATCATGTTGATGATTACTTAAGACCAAATATGATCATCAATGATTGTGTGTTGTAATTTCACAATCTAGGTCCATAAGATATGGCATATCTACGTTGGAATGATCGAAGTCAATTAGTACTTTATTCGATCAATGATGAATCATAAAGACTTTTCCTTTAATTTCTAAAACAAAATGCTCAACTACCACCAAACTAAACTAAATTCGTCAAAGCTATAGAAAAGAAATTTCAGAATATCTTTTCGATAATATATATCTAGAGAGTTGCTAAACTCAGTGGGAGCTTAGTGTTTGTTATTCAACAAACTAAGGCCCAAGTATAGATATATGTTTCATTGTGATTTATTCAAATGAGACACAAGGGTATTGTTTCTACCACGAATTTTTGAGAACATAATGTTTGTTTGCTCGAAATTATGTCCTTTTGGAGATTCGTTTCCAAAATGACAAGTGGGAGAAAATAGACCTCGAAAGTCTTCGAGGCGAACAACAAACATAAACGGACATTCCGGAGGCTTTTCGAAGTTCTTTAGAAAATCCGAACACGTATTCTTTAAGGACTTTAGAAGTGGCTTTAAAGAATAGACATCTCTTAGAAGACTTTACAAGTGCTTCAAGGAGAACAGAATATTCAAAGGACTTTTAAGTGGCTATTGACATTCTGTTGTTTGATGTTCTATACCCTTGTAGGCATAGAGTTCAAGTCAATGAAACTATGAGATTCTTCTATTAGATAGTGAAGAAACATGGAGTTCAGGTCACTGAAACTATGCAATTCTTCTATTAGATAGTGAAGAAACCTACAACTTGCAGTCAAACTATTATCATGTAGATTAATGAGTTTGTGACTTGTAAGAAAGTTATGACGAAACCCAGATTCCCTAAAATGGTTAGAGGCCATATATAGACTCAAATGTTTTAAACGGTTAGAGGCCATAAAACATACTCAATGTTTTGATGACAAAATTGAAATTTTGTTGATTTGCAAGAATAGTTTCACACCTATTGGTTGCAAAGTTTGTTTTAAAGGATAAAAACCATCAAACATGAAATTGTGTTCACACACAAAGCTAGATTAGTTGCTAAAGGTTACAAGCAAATTCACGATGTGGATTGTGTTGAAACCTCATGCAAAATCGTAATGCTTAAGTCTATAATTCAAGAAATGATTGCATATTGGTACATATGGCAATTGGATGACAAAACATCTTCCTCAGTCAAATGTTGGAAGAAACTATGTACATGCTATGTCATAGGATTTGTGGATCCAAATAAATGCTTGAAAAGAAAAGCTAGTTTATAAAATCTAAGTACAGATTTAAGCAAGCAATTGGGAATTAGAAATGTATTTTAGTGAAGCTAATAAGTATTTTTGTTTCATAAAATATACATGATTCTTATAGATATATAAGAAGTTTAGTGGGAGTACTTAAAACTTAATTGGTCCTATGTGTATTACACACATATCTCTCTGTTGTGAAATAACATTCAAATGCTAATGACTTAGATTTGAAATTATTCATCAATGATGGACCATGGCGAAACTTAGTACATACTGGGTATTAAGATCTATTTACAAAGATCTTATGATATTGTTTTGGATTAAGTAATGGCATTTACTAAATCAAACACGAAAGTCTCCATTGGAGATATTCGACCCATGTGAATAAATCTAAGTAAAGGATGTTTGAACTATGTATAAGCATTTACTAAGTTAAACATCAAAGGATCTAAATAAGATTCTTAACCTATATTATATGTCAAAGAATTTAGCTGAATTTAGTATCTACTGAAACTAGATAAGCTAAAGTTACATGAATAGAATTCAATTGGGAATTATTCTGCAAAAGAATTTATCATGTATGATATAATACGAGGATCGCCAAAAACGTATCGTATGACTTTAGGCATGACGAACATATACCAATCTCTATTGATCTAAGTAAAGATCAACTAGATTGAGATCAAGAATACTTATGGTACTTGAAAAGGTACATAGGAATAGTTCTTGATTCAAGGAAATAAAGATATGCTAAATATTGATGCTACACGCATAAACACTGGCAAAGGATCAAGCAAGACCCTTTGGAGTTACCCATTGATAAGGACGAGCTATAGAGCATCGTGTTTTGAAAATGGCAACATAGGTTGGAGACCATGAGTTGTTGCGTGGGAAATTAAAATAATAATTTCTATGTTCTAAGATATAGTTGGAGAATCTTCCACATATCTATGAACTGCCTGGATAGGTAAATCCAAACAAAGCATCACTAGCAACCTATACAGTTGAAGTAAAAGTAATTATTGCCTAAGAAGCAATAAAACAGAGTTGTTTATATTAATGAGTTCTTCATTAAACTTGGGAAGATCACCTATCTGCTGGCTTGATGGTTCTTCATTGAAAAATGCGTAGAACCACTCTTGAAGCAAGAAAAACGTCTGCTAACTTGATGGTTCTTCATTGCAAAATGAGTAAAACCACCATCGAAGTAAGAAAGACTAGATCACATAATAAACAAACTCAAAAGATCTTATCATCCTATCTCGAATATCATTCGATGAAAAGATATTAAGATTGGCAAAGCATGATAACTAAACCTATGCAACAAGTGAGAAGCAACACTCACGTTGGAGTACTGGAAATCAAGCATAGCTTTGAATTCCATGAATTGTTTTAAAAGATGGGTTTGAGGCCCATGGTTATAAAACATTGGGGTTGAACATTTATCATATATGAAATGTATTTTCATATTCCATTTAATCTTGGTTTAGTATTAAATGATGAGTCCCTTCAAATTTGACGATATATTCAAGATAGACTGTCAGGACCAGTCCTGTGACTAAGAAATGTCTATCAAGTGAACTTGAATGTCAAAGATTGAAAATGGTCCCTAATCGGAGTTTTCTATAAAATTGGACGCATAGAAAACGTTAGACGATTAGAATGCAAGATGACTAGTAGTTCTGTTTCTTGAACTATGTGGACATGGCAATGTCATAATCATTTGCATAGATACTTACTTTGGGAAGACTAGTATCGGACAAGACCTATGAAACTTTACTGTAAGAGATGAAAATCTGTCATAAGTAAATTTCATTAAAATTATTAGACACTAAATCCTCAATACCTGAGTGATTTGAGATTACTTGTTTGAGAACTGGTTGCTTTGACGTTGACCAACCGTCGCACCGTAAAAGGAGGCTATAAAGGCAACGCTCAGGTAATCACCTATCAAACGAAGTCTAATCTCAAGATCGCAAGATTGGGATTGTCCTCCTATAAATCGGGATGAGATGCTTAAAAGTTGTACAAGGCCACTCGGAGAGCTAGA
Organism: Spinacia oleracea; assembly: GCF_020520425.1. Taxonomy (NCBI): domain Eukaryota; kingdom Viridiplantae; phylum Streptophyta; class Magnoliopsida; order Caryophyllales; family Amaranthaceae; genus Spinacia; species Spinacia oleracea. The sequence goes on along the minus strand of NC_079488.1, from coordinate 58,603,229 downwards.
AACTGTTAAATGCATGGCCGTGCTCGGATGAATCATAGGCTATGATTATCTGTTTATTTGATCAGTTGAACTCTGAAACCGAGGAACACCTCTGGACATAATAAGGATGACAACTCTTACCTTATGTTCAAGAGCAAGCATCGAGCGACAAAGGAATTAGGAAATGCACACTTGTCCCTAAGGACAAGTGGGAGACTGAAGGAAATAATGCCCTTGGTCCAAGTATGCATTCTATGTTAAGTCTAATAAATGCGGTTCAGTATTAATTAACAAGTTAATAATTCAGTGAGATCAAGTGAGCTGAATGCCTAGCTAGAGGCCGCTTCAGTTCAAGTGGAATTAATGATATTAATCCACAGCTTACTCTTGACTGAACCCGTAGGGTCACACAAATAGTACGTAAACGGATCAAGTATTTAATGGCATTAGATACTCCATCTATGGATATTCGGAATCGACGGATCATGGTTTCAGTGGGAGCTGAGATCGTCACAGGCAAGAAATGAATACTCCGGAAACGATGATATTGCCGGAAACGGAAATATGGATCGTATCGGAAATATAAATATTATCCAAGTCGTAGATGTTGCCGGAAACGGAAACATGGTACGTATCGGAAAATATTATCGGAAATGGAAATATTACCAGAATCGGAAATATTGCCGGAAACGGAAATATTGTCAGAATCGGAAATATTATCGGAATCGGAAAATAATTCCGGAAACGGAAATATTAAATATTTGTTCGAAACGGAAATTGATTCCGGAATCGGAAATATTAAATATTGTTCGTATCGGAAATGAATTCCGGAACCGGGAATTTAATCGGAAGCGTATCGTACGAATTAGCATCGGACGAGGCCTGCCGGACGAAGGCCCAGCACGAAGTCGGGCCATCGCCCAGCAAGCCAAACGCGCGCCACAAGCCCAGCCAAGGCAGCGCCCAGGCCTACCGCAAGGCAGGCCCAGCGCGCGCCAAGGCCACGGCTGCGTGGGCCTCGCTGCGTGGGCTGCTGCTCGCACGCACGCGCATGGGCGGCCCTTGTGGCTGCCGTGTGTGTGTGAGTTTGTGCTCATGCATGATTCCTAAAACTATTAGAGTTAGTATATGATTAAATTCCTATTCCTAAATGGATAAATTAATTAATTAGAGTTCTTGTAGGATTCTAAGTTTAATTAATTCGTGTCCTACTAGGATTACAATTCCCTTTCCATAACTCTATAAATACGTGCCTAGGGTCACATATTTTAGAGATAAATTCAAGTATTCAAAGTGAGTTTTAAGAGAAAAATTCAGCCATATTTCTTACCTAAGAGTGCCGAAAATTCTAGTACCTTAAGGGCGATTCTAGTTGGTCAATCTTAAGGCGGATCCGGACGTGCTGTGGACTATCTACGGAGGGACGACACTTGAAGTCCTAAAGACTTGTTCTTGTTCGGTTCGGGCGCAGCTAGGGAAGGCACGCAACAAAGAGTATGCATCTAAATTATGCTATATGATTATGTGTAAATAATATGTATTCCTGGCTTAATGGTTGTTTCCGCATGATTTATGTATTGTCATATGTATCATAACCTAACAGGGGTCTGCGTCACTAACCGCGCAGGTCCTTAGTCGCTGCAGCGATAACTTTTTTCGGTTTTCCCTTTTTCCAAAAATTAAAGGATTGGTTTTCCGTTTTTCCAAAAAAGAACGATGTGCTGGATTTTCCTTCGTTTTACGTCCTATAAAAACAAGGGGGTTTTCTCGTTTAGCTAGCCCTGAAAATGAGAATCTTTTAAAAAACGTTTTACCTCGTGATTGGGCTTGGCCAGGCCCAATTACACTTTATAGCTTTGATTTCGAAAAACTCTGTAGCTACTCCCAATGACAAAGTGAGGGAGTTTCTACGCACCTTTAGATTCTTCCAATGACAAAGTGAGGAAGTTTCTATACTATCAGTTGACAAATCCCAATGACACGTGAGGGATATGTCGACACTTCAAGTGATGACCCTTAAGTCAAATGTTATCACTCGGGGGCTCATGAGACCCTCGCAAAACAGGTCACATACACCATGGCTTGTGTGACGCACTCCGTCTAATACTTTGACCATCGTCTTACTCCAAGACTCAGTCAAAGTGGGGGCTAACTGTAGACACCTACTTTTGTCCCCGTTCCCGCAAGGGAAAGGTTCGATGATGAAAGCATAAAAACTCCACTTGACAACGCATCTCCTATACAATAAACGAATCTCGATTCCCCATTTCATTTCACCTGAAACCTGCTATTTATGGAAACCTGCTAAAAATAGTAACTGCCGTAAAAGGTAGCTTCTAAAAGTGGCAAATCATAAAAGATAGAAACCTGTCAGAATTAGGTGTTGCATTCCAACATAATAAAGGAAATTATGCCCTTGGTCCAAGTATGCATTCTATGTTAAGTCTAATAAGTGCGGTTCAGTATTAATTAACAAGTTAATAATTCAGTGAGATCAAGTGAGCTGAATGCCTAGCTAGAGGCCGCTTCAGTTCAAGTGGAATTAATGATATTAATCCACAGCTTACTCTTGACTGAAACCGTAGGGTCACACAAATAGTACGTAAACGGATCAAGTATTTAATGGAATTAAATACTCTATCTATGGATATTCGGAATTGACGGATCTTGGTTTCAGTGGGAGCTGAGATCGTCACAAGCAAGAAATGAATACTCCGGAAACGATGATATTGCCGGAAACGGAAATATGGATCGTATCGGAAATATAAATATTATCCAAGTCGTAGATGTTGCCGGAAACGGAAACATGGTACGTATCGGAAAATATTATCGGAAATGGAAATATTGCCGGAATCGGAAATATTGTCAGAATCGGAAATATTATCGGAATCGGAAAATAATTCCGGAAACGGAAATATTAAATATTTGTTCGAAACGGAAATTGATTCCGGAATCGGAAATATTAAATATTGTTCGTATCGGAAATGAATTCCGGAACCAGGAATTTAATCGGACGAGGCCTGCCGGACGAGGGCCCATCACGAAGCCAGGCCATCGCCCAGCAAGCCAAGCGCGCCACACGAACAGCCAAGGCCACGCCAGGCCCAGCGCAAGGCCAGGCCCAGCAGGCCATGGCAGCGCGCGCAGCGCGCGCAGCAATGGGCTGCGAGCTGTGCTGCTGCGAGCGTGGGCTTGCGGCTCGCGTGGGCTGAGCGGCCGTGTGGGCTGTGCGCGGGCATGGCCTGCACGCTCGTTGGTCATGCTCGTGTAGAGTTTGTGTTCACATACGAAACCTAAATTGTATAGGATTTGTTTGATGATTAAATTCCTAATCCTAAAAGGATAAAATTAATTAGTTAGAGTCCTACTAGGATTCTAGTTTAACTAATTAGTATCCTAATAGGATTCCAGTTCCTTTTCCATACCTCTATAAATAAGGGCCTAGGGTCATTATTTGCAGAGAAGATTGAAGTATTCAAAGGGTAAGTTTTTGAAATAAAATTAACCATACACTTGCAAACACTAGCCGAAATTCCTAGTAACCTTAAGGGCGATTCTAGTTGGTCTAACTTGAGGCGGATCCGGACGTACTGTGGACTATCTACGGAGGGACGACATTTGGAGTCCTAAAGACTTGTTCTTGTTCGGTTCGGGCGCAGCTAGGGAAGGCACGCTACAACATGTATGCATCAATACTATGCTAAATGATTATGTGAATATAATATGCTTTCCTGGCTTTATGGTTTTTCCGCATGATTTATGAATTGTCATATGTATCATAACCTAACAGTGGTATCACGAGCCTCTTATTATTTTCATAATCTAAATTGCATGAACATGGTTAAATATTACAAATTTGCAAGAATTAAAAGGGGTGATTAATTTTCGTAATTGTTAATTAATTGCAAATTGCGTTTATTTAATTATACGTACGCAGTTTTTCGGCAGTTTCTTCGTTACTCATCCAAATCGTGTGATTTTTGTGTCAATTCCGCATGTAAAAGGCATTCTAAAATTTTGACAAAACAAGTATTTTTCGGCCGAACCCAGAATTCTCAAATTCGAAGCCTAACTATGACTTTTCGGAGGTTTTAGTTTTTCGAATGCAAAATTTCGTAAATTTAAGATGTTAAATTAAATATTTGCGATTCTTGTTGATAAATCTTGAATTTTTTTATTGACCTACTGTATATGTTTAACAAGTTTGAATGCCTAGCCTTGTTAATTATGCAATCTAATTTGTAATTATGATTAATTTGTTGAAAATTGGAATAATTTAGAATTAATTTGATTTTCATAATTAGTTATTATTTAATTAGATACCTATGATTAAAAACCACCATAAAAATTGTAAATTTATGTTAAATTTTAAATTTTTATGACCTAGACTTGAATCCATGTTAATCGGAAATCAATTAAATAATAAATTTTCGATTTTTTGCCCTAAAATTATGAAATTAATATTATTTATTAATTTGTCATTAATTTTGAATATAAATTTTTAATTTTTTATGCGATTCGCTCATATAACTTGCACGCACAAAGCAATGGACGCTACGTGTTACCCTTAAGAGGTGTTGTATAGTGCGGGCATGCGACGACGAGCAAGGGAGCTCGTCGCCCATGCGGTACGAATGCAGCAAGCAAGGGCATGGTGCACGAGCACAAGGCAGCAGCCCTGCCTTGTGTCGTGGGCTGTGAGCAATGGGCGCATGGGCAAGGGCGAGAGCAAGGAGCGAGCAGTCGCGTGTGGGCAGCAAGCGTGCTGCGCCACAGCGCCCACTGCCTCGCGCAAGCATGCGGAGCCTCGCGCGCAGCGAGCGCTAGTGTGCGTGCGACGAGCGCTGCGCCCAGCGATGGCGTGCAGCGTGCTTGTTGCGACGTGCAACGAGCGCTGCGCCCAGCGATGGCGTGCAGCGTGCTTGTTGCGACGTGCGACGAGCGCTGCGCCCAGCGATGGCGAGCAGCTTGCTTGTTGCGACGTGCGACGAGCGCTGCGCTCAGCGATGGGCTGCGGCAGCATGCTTGTTGCGTCGAGCGCTGGCGCGTGCAGCGAGCACTGGCTCGCGTGTTCGATTGATGCCTTGCGATGGGGAGCAGCAGCGATGCGACGCAGCGCATGGGCTGCGCGCACATGGCCAGCGATGGCTGTGTGCGTGTGGCCCATGGGCGTGCGTTGCGTGGGGTTGTTGCGTTACGATTAGATCGTTTTAAAATTTTAATTTGAAATTTTCAGTTTACGTAATTTTAATTAATTTTAAAATTAATAATTTAAATTGTTTTCTTGGATTTTAATTTTGAATATTATAATTATAATAAATCTTATTTATTCTAATTATTTTACTAAAATTAAAATCATGAATTAATTTAAATACGACTGAAAATAAATTAAATTTGTGGATTCAATTATAAATTTATATGAACTTTAAATTTTAATTAAATTTGTATGTTTCCGGTTAGACTATAAATACATTTTTATGTTTAAAATTAGTAAAGCATATAAATTTATTGGTTTAAGTGGGAGCCCTTTTAGTCATATACTCTTGATTAGGTCTACAAATCCTTAAGGTTAAAACAACTTGATTAGAATTAATAAGGACTGAATAATTTGTAGACTATTGGTGCCCTTAATTAATTGCTGCAAATGTTTATGTGATGCATAATGTGTTTTACTAACCAGCTATGTGGGCCATTCATGATAATGAATGGGTGAATGGTATATAATATATATGTACTGTTTTGCAGGTTATGAAGTGACTAGTATGGCCCAAATAGGATAGAAAATATGGTCTGCGTACCATTAATTTGAATGTAATTGGTCTAAAGTACCAAAATTGTTTTTCAATTCAAATATGGTCTGCGTGCCATCAAATAGTTGTAATTAGTTTTAATTATAGCTTATCCTATTTGAAGAAAATGGTGCCTCCCACGGAGATTTTTAAGACGGACTTTGAAGTTGAAGCTTCAAGATGAAGTCGGGCCATACTAGATCACATTTATCTTATGCATGTTTTAAGTTATTTATTGCTTTCAAATATGTCTTAAATATGCATGAGATCAAAGCTTGATTATGTTGCATGATTAAGGATTTTAGTTCACTTAAAATCTAACCAACATAATAAGAGCCTTAAGTTCCAAACTTAAAAATTGAGTTAAAAGGTGCCATGCCAAAATATACACTTGCTTAGATATCCTTTACATCAATCTAGTAATAGTTTTCGCTCAGCGAGGTGTTACTTATTGGTCCTAAAGGGGCAAGGTACACAAATAATTGTGAGTACATGTTAGTTTTGGTGAAACTCAACGATATAAGTAAGGAGTCCTTTTATGTCGTGGCAAAATCGATAGGTTTACCTAATAAGTTCTTAGACGTGCCTATCAACCAAGAATAGTTTCTAGACTATTAGCAAAAGGTTTTTGCTTACCTAAGATGTTTTAGGATTAAGTCGACAAACTGTGCTTAATTCTTCAATGATTTTAGGATCTTGGAATCATTTTATTCACACCTGCCGGAACAATAAATTCGAATAAAATGTAATAACTTGTTTGAATTGCATGATTGCTTTAATTTTCAAGTTATTATTCATGATAAATGTTTAGACTTTGCATGCTTCATATATGTTTTAATTATTGTTTATAATTAAATATCTTGCACTGCAGTAAATCCTTTTAGAAAGGTAACAGTAAATTTCCTCGATTGGTAATGAATCCAAGAACGATTCACGGAAATGAGAGAAAATGAGCAATTTAAATGTACGTTTCTTTTAGTGACTTTTATGGTTGTTTTCGAGTATCAAAATCGAATGGCGAACCGATTGGTGCTTGTGGATTCAAAATACAATGTAGTTTTGAGATCATAAAGCATTAAACGCTCAGCTTTACCAATGGTTAACAACCTAAAATCTTTGTCCATTTAATTCTCGAATGAGTCTTGTCCCTAGACATTCGAATAGATCGATGCTTAGAGAACTTTAGAAGCTTCTGTTAAGATCATCTAGTTGAAACAAAATATTCAACCTTGTTGGAGTGACATTGGACATGTCTAACAAAGTATAAAAGTCAACACTAAAGAATTCAATTCTTAAGACTATAAGAAAGGGTACAAGAAATAGGAAAACGAGGAACAAATGAAAGGAATTTTCGATTCTGTTTTTACCTAAAAGTTAGTGTTTAAAGAGAAGTGACCTAGCAATCAAACTTCCTTGGTATCATATACCGCTTGAGGTTCTTACTTCGGTAATAACTCAAACAATGGAAGCTAGGATACACTAATGGCCTACAAGTGGAAAATGAAGCATGGCAATGCTACATTAGTTGTAGGGTCATCTAGTTTATTTTAAGTCCTTTCAAAGGCTGGAACTTAATGGCTATTTTGTTCCATAATCAGCATACCTAAATTTCTGTTTTCAAACACAGGAAGACTCACATTCAAGAAAAACAAAAACAATGTTTGTTTGTTTATTTGAATGAAATGGTCAATTACGGGTTGAGTCAATATGCTTGATTAAAACAAACAACTCTTTAACAAAAAGAACTTTACTAGGTTAAAATCAATCTCTTGATTTGAGTTCCACTAATCTTTGGCATTGTTGCTTAGACCATGTCAACAAGTTAAAATTCAAAAGCTCTATTTTGATGGACTTTTGAAAGTTGATTGATTTCTTGATCAATTTAAGACAACTAGTCTTACTTGTTGAAAGTAACAAAAGATATGAACTATTGTTAGAACGCCTAGACAATAGAGTTCAAAGCTAAAGAAAGATTTTATGACTTTATTATTTCACATTTGAGTGAATATAGGTTTATTTACTCAAATGTGATATAAGTTGAATCTGTTTGGCTAGTTCAAAGATTCAGAAGTATAAAATCCACTTGGCAAGAAATCATAAAGATCTAGGTTAGATCATGTTGATGATTACTTGAGACCAAATATGATCATCAATGATTGTGTGTTGTAATTTCACAATCTAGGTCCATAAGATATGGCATATCTTAGTTGGAATAATCGAAGTCAATTAGTACTTGATTCGATCAATGATGAATCATAAAGACTTTTCCTATAATTTCTAAAACAAAATGCTCAACTACCACCAAACTAAACCAAATTCGTCAAAGCTATTGAAAAGTAATTTCAGGATATCTTTTCAATTATATATATCTAAAGAGTTGCTAAACTTAGTGGGAGCTTAGTGTTTGTTATTCAACAAACTAAGGCCCAAGTCTAGATATATGTTTCATTGTGATTTATTCAAATGAGACACAAGGGTATTGTTTCTACCACGAATTTTTGAGAACATAATGTTTGTTTGCTCGAAATAATGTCCTTTTGGAGATTCGTTTCCAAAATGACAAGTGGGAGAAAATAGACCTCGAAAGTCTTCGAGGCGAACAACAAACATAAACGGACATTCCGGAGGCTTTTCGAAGTGCTTCAGAAAAACCGAACTTATTCTTTAAGGACTTTAGAAGTGGCTTTAAAGAATAGACATCTCTTAGAAGACTTTACAAGTGCTTCAAAGAGAATAGAATATTCAAAGGACTCTCAAAGTGCCTGTTGATATTCTATTGTTTGATGTTCTATACCCAAGTAGGCATAGAGTTCAAGTCACTGGAACTATGAGATTCTTCTATTAGATAGTAAAGAAACATAGAGTTCTGGTCAATGAAACTATGAGATTCTTCTATTAGATAGTGAAGAAACCTACAACTTGCAGTCAAACTATTATCATGTAGATTAATGAGTTTGTGACTTGTAAGAAAGCTATGACGAAACCTAGATTCCCTAAAATGGTTAGAGGCCATATATAGACTCAAATGTTTTAAATGGTTAGAGGCCATAAAACATACTCAATGTTTTGATGACAAAATTGAAATTTTGTTGATTTGTAAGAATAGGTTCACACCTATTGGTTGCAAGTTTGTTTTAAGGATAAAAACCATCAAACATGAAATTGTGTTCACACACAAAGCGAGATTAGTTGCTAAAGGTTACAAGCAAATTCATGGTGTGAATTGTGTTGAAACCTCATGCATAATCGTAATGCTCAAGTCTATAATTCAAGCAATGATTGCATATTGGTACATATAGCAATTGGATGACAAAACGTATTCCTCAATCAAATGTTGGAATAAACTATGTACATGGTATGTCATAGGATTTGTGGATCCAAATAAATGCTTGAAAGAGAAAGCTAGCTTATAAAATCTAAGTACAGATTTAAGCAAGCAATTGGGAATTGGAATTATATTTTAATGAAGCTAATAAGTATTTTAGTTTCATAAAATATACATGATTCTTATAGATATATAAGAAGTTAAATGGGAGTACATAAAAACTTAATTGGTCCTATGTGTATCACACACATATCTCTCTATTGTAAAATAACATTCAAATGCTAATGACTTAGATTTGAGATTATTCATCAATGATGGACCATGGCGAAACTTAGTACATACTGGGTATTAAGATCTATTTACAAAGATCTTATGATATTGTTTTGGATTAAGTAATGGCATTTACTAAATCAAACACGAAAGTCTCCATTGGAGATATTCGACCCATGTGAATAAATCTAAGTAAAGGATGTTTGAACTATGTATAAGCATTTACTAAGTTAAACATCAAAGAGTCTAAATGAGATTCTTAACCTATATTATATGTCAAAGAATTTAGCTGAATTTAGTATCTACTGAAACTAGATAAGCTAAAGTTACATGAATAGAATTCAATTGGGAATTATTCTGCAAAAGAATTTATCATGTATGATATAATATGAGGATCGCCAAAAACGTATCGTATGACTTTAGGCATGACGAACATATACCAATCTCTATTGATCTAAGTGAAGATCAACTAGATTCAGATCAAGAATACTTATGGTACTTGAAAAGGTACATAGGAATAGTTCTTGATTCAAGGAAATAAAGATATGCTAAATATTGATGCTACACGCATAAACACTGGCAAAGGATCAAGCAAGACCCTTTGGAGTTAACCATTGATAAGGACGAGCTATAGAGCATCGTGTTTTGAAATGGCAACATGGATTGGAGACCATGAGTTGTTGCGTGGGATATTAAAATATTAATTTCTATGTTCTAAGATACAGCTGGAAAGTATTCCACATATCTGTGAACTGCTTGGATAAGTAATTCCAAACAAAGCATCACTAGCAACCTATACAGTTGAAGTAGAAGTACTTATTGCCTAAGAAGCAATAAAACTGAGTTGTTTACATTAAAAGTTCTTCACTGAACTTGGTTGGATCACATGTCTGCTGACTTGATGGTTCTTCATTGAAAAAATGCGTAGAACCACTCTTGAAGCAAGAAAAGACTAGATCACAAAATAAACATACTCAAAAGATCTTATCATCTATCTCGAAGAACATTCGATAAAAAGGATATTAAGATTGGCAAAGCATGATAACTAAACCTATGCAACAAGTGAGAAACAACACTCACATTGTAGCACTGGAAATCAAGCATAGCTTTGAATTCCATGAACTGTTTTAGAAGATGGGTTTGAGGCCCATGGTGGTAAAACATTGGGGTTGAACATTTATCATATATGAAATGAATTTTCATATTCCATTTAATCTTGGTTTAGTATTAAATGATGAGTCCCTTCAATTTGACGATATATTCAAGATAGACTGTCAGGACCAGTCCTGTGACTAAGAAATGTCTATCAAGTGAACTTGAATGTCAAAGGTTGAAAATGGTCCCTAGTCGGAGTTTTCTATAAAATTGGACGCATAGAAAACGTTAGACGACTAGAATGCAAGATGACTAGTAGTTCTGTTTCTTGAACTATGTGGACATGGCAATGTCATAATCATTTGCATAGATACTTACTTTGGGAAGACTAGTATCGGACAAGACCTATGAAACTTTACTGTAAGAGATGAAAATCTGTCATAAGTAAATTTCATTAAAATTTTTAGACACTAAATCCTCAATACCTGAGTGATTTGAGATTACTTGTTTGAGAACTAGTTGCTTTGACGTTCACCAACCGTCGCACCGTAAAAGGAGGCTATAAAGGCAACGCTCAGGTAATCACCTATCAAACGAAGTCTAATCTCAAGATCGCAAGATTGGGATTGTCCTCCCATAAAACGGGATGAGATGCTTAAAAGTTGTACAAGGCCACTCGGAGAGCTAAAAACTGTGAAATGCATGGCCGTGCTCGGATGAATCATAGGCTATGATTATCTGTTTATTTGATCAGTTGAACTCTGGAACCGAGGAACACCTCTGGACATAATAAGGATGACAACTCTTACCTTATGTTCAAGAGCAAGCATCGAGCGACAAAGGAATTAGGAAATGCACACTTGTCCTTAAGGACAAGTGGGAGACTGAAGGAAATAATGCCCTTGGTCCAAGTATGCATTCTATGTTAAGTCTAATAAGTGCGGTTCAGTATTAATTAACAAGTTAATAATTCAGTGAGATTAAGTGAGCTGAATGCCTAGCTAGAGGCCGCTTCAGTTCAAGTGGAATTAATGATATTAATCCACAGCTTACTCTTGACTGAACCCGTAGGGTCACACAAATAGTACGTAAACGGATCAAGTATTTAATGGAATTAAATACTCTATCTATGAATATTCGGAATTGACGGATCTTGGTTTCAGTGGGAGCTGAGATCGTCACAAGCAAGAAATGAATACTCTGGAAACGATGATATTGCCGGAAACGGAAATATGGATCGTATCGGAAATATAAATATTATCCAAGTCGTAGATGTTGCCGGAAACGAAACATGGTACGTATCGGAAAATATTATCGGAAATGGAAATATTGCCGGAATCGAAAATATTGCCGGAAACGGAAATATTGTCAGAATCGGAAATATTATCGGAATCGGAAAATAATTCCGGAAACGGAAATATTAAATATTTGTTCGAAACAGAAATTGATTCCGGAATCGGAAATATTAAATATTGTTCGTATCGGAAATGAATTCCGGAACCAGGAATTTAATCGGAAGCGTATCGTACGAATAAGCATAGGACGAGGCCTGCCGGACGAGGGCCCAGCACGAAGCCAGGCCATCGCCCAGCAAGCCAAGCGCGCCACACAAACAGCCAAGGCCACGCCAGGCCCAGCGCAAGGCCAGGCCCAGCAGGCCATGGCAGCGCGCGCAGCGCGCGCAGCAATGGGCTGCGAGCTGTGCTGCTGCTCGCGTGGGCTGAGCGGCCGTGTGGGCTGTGCGCGGGCATGGCCTGCACGCTCGTTGGTCATGCTCGTGTAGAGTTTGTGTTCACATACGAAACCTAAATTGTATATGATTTGTTTGATGATTAAATTCCTAATCCTAAAAGGATAAAATTAATTAGTTAGAGTCCTACTAGGATTCTAGTTTAACTAATTAGTATCCTAATAGGATTCCAGTTCCTTTTCCATACCTCTATAAATAAGGGCCTAGGGTCATTATTTGCAGAGACGATTGAAGTATTCAAAGGGTAAGTTTTTGAAATAAAATTAACCATACACTTGCAAACACTAGCCGAAATTCCTAGTAACCTTAAGGGCGATTCTAGTTGGTCTAACTTGAGGCGGATCCGGACGTACTGTGGACTATCTACGGAGGGACAACATTTGGAGTCCTAAAGACTTGTTCTTGTTCGGTTCGGGCGCAGCTAGGGAAGGCACGCTACAACATGTATGCATCAATACTATGCTAAATGATTATGTGAATATAATATGCTTTCCTGGCTTTATGGTTTTTCCGCATGATTTATGAATTGTCATATGTATCATAACCTAACACATAAATCCTAAATGAGATAGAAAACTGCGAGAATCCTATTCCTAATTTTATTCAGAAATAAGAGTTACGTATTAATTAAAATCCTAACGAGCCTAGAGTTCGTAACGAGCCCAGACGCATTCCGTCATAAAATTGATACGCGCTAAAAGACTCGAATTAATCTCAAACTCTACGGATTTCAGGAATCCGAATCTGACTAAAGAAAACAGCCCAGACCCTATTTTCAACGCCTGGCTCTGGGCGCCGAAATCTTCAGCGCCCAGGCCTGGGCGCTGCAAATACCTGGTTACGTGTCTTTTCCTAATTCTTTGTGGATTAGAACTCTGCAATTCTATCTTTCCACGAATTCTTCCCTATAAATAGGCCCCTAAATTCAACGTGAAAGAACACACAACAACACACAATTATATTCTGAGTATTGACTCCAACCCTTAGCCTAAGCCTCTCGCTGCGAAACTGTTCACGCGTTCTGTCGCAATCGATCCATAAATCGAACAGAACGTATCCTGTCCCATAATTGAGATTCGTTAAATAAAAAGGAGAAATAGCAAAGTCAAAGTGGTTAGTTTTCTGAGAACCGTGACGCACCTCTCAAGGGTGCGTCGTAATGTGTCCCTTTTCGGTGATTTAACTGCTTTCCTCGCCCTTTTTATGAACTGTTAAACTAACCTAATCTGATTGTTCTATCACGCCTAACAAATATAATATTTTTGGGAAATCGGATTATCATGCTAGGTCCCTTAACGCTATTTAAATCAGATAATCACGATCGAATTAGTATTATATGTTGCATATTGCTAAAATCAACTCAGATTAGTTTAATAGTTAACGCATGTCCCTTCAATTATTTATGCTGAGCTAGTAAGGATATCCTGCCTCTGGAGTTATCGACGAGCGAAGTACTCCTCTCGGTAGTTACAGTCCCCCGAACCCTCAATCTCTACCTTGCGGGTGTATGTTGAGAGATCCCCACACCAAGGATCACAAGGGAACCTACGGCCGTCGTGGTCAAACATAATTGCACTCCCTTTATGTCACGATAACCGGGTTTTGTCAGTTTTTCTCATTGTCGTTAAAAACTGAATGGCGACTCCTATATTACTAGTCAATTGGGTGTATACTCACAGGAAATCCAATTACACTTGATTGAATAAAAGAATCGTCACACCCACGAGGGACGAGGTCACGCATTAGCCTCGCGCTTTTTTCGACCCCCTCACAATAACTATAGAGAATTATCAAAGTATTATCGCACGTGTGAAAACGTAACGGCTTATTCAGAATTTTGCAGCGGAAAACATAAAACTAACTTTAGGTTTATAAATAATCGATTACAGATTTAATTCCAAAAACCAATCAACGAAACTAAGGAAATGTAAATAGTACGACAAGTTTAAAGTCCAATTTAACAAAACCAAATCACTTAGCAAAACAAAATAAATACAAGCTTTCTAATCCCGATCCCAATGATGAATCATCTTCAAACCTGTAGATGGACAACGCTTATTGATCCTTAGAAACTGGTCACCAAAATGGGTCATCACATGATCAATAAGGCATAGCCATGATCAACACACACAAACAAAGCACGTAATCAGCAAAGCTGAGTACTACATACTAAAGCAATAATAATCCTAACATGATTCTATTAAACGAACAACCCTAACATGATACTAATAAAACATAAATAAGGATAACCAAAACATATTGACTTGAAGACTATATTTGAATAAACTAGACCTTTGTATCATTAACATTATTTAAATTGAAATAGTCAATGGACCGAGTTGCTACTAGAAGCCTTCACTAAGGAAGACGAGGTACGGGCGCGACTCCGTAACCCCAATGACCTGCGATATCGAGGAACTTTTGACTGGAATAGAACCGGTGATTAATCCGGCCCCAGGAAAATCCATATGCGACCCATGACTCCAACTCCTGATTGTCCGTCACTTCAGACGTGCATAGTCTAAAGTTATTGCTACTCAGTTTCTCTTTACATGATTTACAAATTAAAACTCTGTTATGACTCAACGATCACATAAGTCATACAATCAACAATTAATCACAACTGTTTTAATCTTGGAATGAAGTAAGTGATCACAAAGGTATCAATCAAGACTCATTCCAAATAAATTCAACCTTTCCTTTAATAATGATCAACCCCTCTATATGGGTATAAGGTTTCAACTTACTAAACAAGGTCCTCGGCCCTCATAAAGTAGTGAAAAGCTAAAAGGGAACAACGATCAATCGATCTGAATCAATATATATAAAATAATCTAGTGTTCCCAACCAACATGTTTGCATCAATCATCCATACTAACATGTTATAATTCTCATAACGAAATATATGTTCAACGTGTCCATCCAACAATATTAAACATGTAAATTTCAACATAACCAAGTTCATCAACGATTTCAACAAATAACACACATCTCCAAGCACACAGGTATGTACGTACCTTGTGTAAACAAACTGATTGACCACTTTAACACTTTCAAAAGTCGCCTAAAGAGAATTCTCCGCCTAAAACAACAAACCAATATTCCCAATCAATTTCTAATCATTCGCAACCATAATAAAGCATTCTAAATTCATCCTAAACATAATTAGAACTTTCCCAAATATCAAAACTTGAGTATTTGATTTCCTAGCATAATACTTATTGAATTAGATATTTGAAATTCGTTGAAAACTTTTCGCAAATATCATACTTAAATTTTCAGCAATATAGCCTTTTAAAAAACTTCACCAAGACCAATTTACGTTCTTAGAACATTGAAACAATAAACTTAATAATCCACAATTGTCCTACCATGAATTTAAAATATGAAAACCTTAAATGTAACACCCTAATAATTCCTTGCTTTTTGTAAAATATTTTCCAACTTAAAACACAGAAATTATCAAGATATTACCGCCACCGTGATAACGGCTAAGGCTATTTACCAGAATTACGCAGCGGAATTAACTAACTTTCAAAACATATTAAATAAATAGTTAATGGTTATTAAAACAAGTTGGAACCGTTGAGGCCCAAAACCAAAGTATATATATTAAACCACTTAAAAATCCATTAACTGTAAATAGTAGCAATAGTAGTAGTAATGACTATAAATAAAAGTAGAGTTTATAAATACGGAAGATTAACTCTCAACACAAATCCCATGATAACTTCTCCCACAAGTTATCTTTACAAACCTGCTTTATTAAAATTCTACTCCCCAACAACACAAATGCAATTGATGGATCATCATGGGGTCATTAAGGCAAAGGCCATGACCAGAAGACATGAAGCACGAAGTCAGCAAAAGCTGAGTACGAACAAGCTAGAATAACATTCTATCCTAACATGCTTGACTCGACGAATTAAATAATCCACATGCAAAAGCCATATAATAAACAAGTAAACATGGAGACAAGACTCGACACTTGACACGACTCTTGACTCACAGTTTAATTAAAAGTAGCTTCGAACGGGTAATATAAAGTATCCTCAAAAGGAAAGAAAAGGGTGATGGGAGCCAACCATACACCAAATAATAAGTCGGGCTACTACCGACAGTCGGGCCATACCGAAGGAATTCCAATGCACAACGGCATAAAAAGAAGAATGAAACAACGTCTTGTATCATTCAAGGAGTAAAAGTTTTCCGGCAAGACTCCCCCCATTGTTCATACTCAAGGTATATACGTTCCAAGAGTTTTGAATCTCTTCCGGGTTGCACTTTACGTTAATTAGTATGTTATGTTCAAGGCGACTCAAGACTCTACACAAGACATAACATGCAAACAATTAAACAATTCAACAATGACACTTCATTTTTTAATCCTTTAGGACTTGTGATCAAACATAGACTCAAGTGAAATTACTCCCATTGTTGCTTCTCAAAAACACTGTTTGAGATAACCCAACATTGCTTATTAACAAGCGGGGTGTGCCCTTAGCACAAATTGTCCTTAATTCAATTCACATAGACTCTCTAACATATTCTACCAAGGGGTAGAATATATATTGCTCTCCGGCAATATTCGACAGGCTCAATATATATGCTAGACATCCTGTACTATAGCATACAAAAAATAACAACTTGCATGCGCATTACTCATACATGCAAACCAACTTGAACAACATGCTTGACATAATTCAACGATTATAAAAGTCCATAACACGATAGTTCAACAGAATCTATAAAGCATAATTCAATTCATAACATACTCGTGCACATAGATTCAATAATAATAATAACATGCTCGTTCTCAATATCAAACATGAATTCATAATAACATATTCATTCCCAATCACCAAACATGAATTTCCAACATATAAGTTCACATGATTCGCATTCAATACACTTCACAAAGTCCTCAAGGGATGGGTGGTCACCCTTGTCTTGTACGTACCTTGAATACCTAAGTCCGGCGGCGTGAGCAGCATCAGCAAGGGGAATCAGGTGTGAGGGTTTTCCTGGTTCACGTGAAGGAGTAGGAGGGAAGGAGGGTTTTGATGTTTCTTGTTTTTGCTTTTTACGTGAATTGAAAGAGAAGGGAGTAGAGTTTTGGGTCTTATTATTTGGGCTTCACCCAATTGGGCTAGCATTAGGATTGAGTTTGTTTGAATCCAAAAATGGTTAGGATTGTTTTTCCAAATTCAATCGAACGTGTTTTCGTAATTCGAATTCTTTTCAACGTAAAATTCTAAAATTATTTTTGATTTTATAAATTCTTAAAATATTTAAAATGCATTTGAATAAATAAATATACATTAAATATGTATATTTATTACTAAAATTCACCAATATAATTTAAATATAATTAATTATATGTAAAACTATATTAATAAACTTTATAAATGTACGGGGGATTACATTTGAAGTTGTAATAGTTAGTTAGTTCTTTTATGTTTTAAAGAATAAGTAGCAAAGATACAACATTTTAAAGTTTTTTTTTTTTGACATACAACATTTTAAAGTTAAAGCAATAGAGGTTTGAGTTATTCTTTATTCTTTTCAAGGATATAATAAACCTTTATAGAATTAGCAATAAAAGTTAAAGTATTCTTTTCCATTTTGTGAATTCGATAATACTCCAAACTCTAAGTAGCACTCAAGGGATTAATTCTTTTATTGTTTGTATACTCAATGTGAATTGTGGATCAATTTAATTGCCACAAAAATAGTAAGTGATCTGAGTGCATAAAGGAAATGAGGGGCGGGCTAGACCGTTATGACCAATATGATTCAAAATGTTATGCCTTATGTGCAGTATGTGGATATTCTTTATGGATGAGTGACGATGATTACTCTAATATTGTTGTATTTTCTTGAATAAGTGTTTAATTTGTTGATGCGATCTCTATGGTCAAATCAAATATTGTCTTTGTAGAGAATGACATATATATTATGTATCGAACATAAGATAGAGTCATTAATTTCAGGTCGCGTACTAGAATGACAAACAACAATAGTGAGTTAGCTGTTGTTATTCGCCTTTTGGCATAGAAAACGACTCAGGAGAGAACTGAGCGTCCTGATTCTGCTGGGGATATGTTTGAAAGGCTAGCCAAAGTTAAGCCACCATATTTTAAGGGGCAAGTTGATCCTACCTTTTTTGAGAACTGGGTTAGAGAGTTTGAGAAATTGTTTGGGGCTGTGAACTTTCCTGAGAATATGAGAGTGGGTCAAGCTGTACAATACTTGAAAGATGAAGTTGATTTATGGTGGAGAGAAAATGGGGATAGATTTAGCGCTGCTGAGGGATTCAACTGGGATTCATTTATTACTGCCTTAAGGGGGAAGTTTTATCCTTCTTTTATGAGAAAACAAAAAGCCCAGGAATTCATAAACCTTAGGATGGGGAGTATGACCATCGCTGAATAATATAGCAAATTTATAGCACTGTCGAGGTTTGCACCCGAGGTTATAGTCACGGAGGAGCTAAAGGCTCAAAGGTTTGAGTAAGGGTTGACTGATGAGATCCAGTTGGGATTAGGTGGGGAAACCTTAACATCTTTAGATATTGTGTATGGGGATATTGTGTATGGGAGAGATGCCCATATTTATGGCCTGCAATCCAGAAGGGACAAGAAAAATGTTGTAGTTGGGGAGAAAAGAAAAGACTTTAATACTAGGGGAAACTAAGGGAATTTCAAGAGGAATAGGAGTGGGAATGGAAATGAAAATTTTCAAGGAATGAACAATCAGGGGAACAACAATAAGAACCAATCTGAGAGAGTGTATCACTGTAAGATGTGCAGTAATAATCACCCTGGTAGAAATTACAAGGGGGACTTGGTGACTTGTAACTACTGCCAGAAGAAGGGGTTTAGGGATTATGAGTGCTTTACTAAGGAAAAAAAGGAACAAAATGGCAATGGGAGTAGTAACTAGGGGAAGTCAGGGTATAACCAATACGGAAATCAGAGTTTGAAGCTTGTAGAGGCGCAGAACAACCAGGGAAACCACAACAAGTCTGCCAATGAGAACAACAATCACAACAAGGCTCCGGGCAAACTGTCCGTGATGAGTAGAAATGAAGTTGAACGTTCTGTAGACGTAGATTATGTTACTTTCTCTATTAACTTCGTACTAGTTAAAACATCGTTTGATTCGGGGGCAACTTATTCTTTTGTTTCATCCTCTGTTGTTAAAAGTTTGAAGTTAGTAGATGTTGAGGTGATTGA
This sequence comes from Spinacia oleracea, assembly GCF_020520425.1. NCBI lineage: Eukaryota > Viridiplantae > Streptophyta > Magnoliopsida > Caryophyllales > Amaranthaceae > Spinacia > Spinacia oleracea. The sequence continues at coordinate 58,583,783 of NC_079488.1, read as the reverse complement.
TTTACCTATTAGTATGCCTATTTGTAACACCCCGATAATTCTCTCTTTTCTAAAATAATCTTTTAATATAAAACGTAGAGAATTATCAAGGCATTATCGCCCGTGTGAAAACGTAACGGCTTATTCAGAATTTTGCAGCGGAAAACATAAAACTAACTTTAGGTTTATAAATAATCGATTACAGATTTAGTCCCCAAAAATCATCCAACGAAAATAAGGAAATATAAATAGTACGACAAGTTTAAAGTCCCAATTAACAAACCCAAGTTAACTTAGCAAATCAAAACTAAATACAAGCTCTCTATTCCCGATCCCAATGATGCAACATCTTCAAACCTGCAGATGGACAATGCTTATTGATCCTTAGAGACTGCTCACCAAAGATTGGGTCATCACAGGATCAATAAGGCATAGCCATGATCAACATGCACAAGCAAAAGCACGTAATCAGCAAAGCTGAGTAATACATACTAAAACAATAATAATCCTAACATGATACTGTTGAACGAACACACCTAACATGGTACTAATAAAACACGAGTAAGGGTAGACAAAACATGTTAATTTGACGACCACACTTTACTAGGCTAGGCTACACTGGACTAGACTTTTACGACAATAACATTATTTTAATTGAAATAGTCAATGGACCGAGTTGCTACTAGAAACTTCTTCTTCTTCACTAAGGAAGACGAGGTACGGGCGCGACTCCGTAAACCCCAATGACCTGCGATATCGAGGGACTTTTAAATAAAAATAGAACCGGTGATCAATCCGGCCCCAGAAAAAGTCATAGGCTACCCATGACCCCAACTCCTGATTGTCCGTCACTTTAGACGTGCACAGTCTAAAGCTATTGCTACTCATTTTCACTTTACATGACTTAACTTTTAATACTTGGTTATGACTCATCAAACATAAATATTATATTCAACAAGTAAACACAACTTCTTTTATCTTTGAATTAAACAAGTGATCACAACGTTCAACCAAGAGCCAATTCCAACTATTTTAATCCTTCCTTTATCCATATTTAAAAACCTTTATTAGGTATAAGGTTCAACTACCAAACAAGGTCCTCGGCCCTTATAAAGTAGTGAAAATCTAAAGAGGAACAACGATCAATAAAGATCTAAACCAATATTAAATAATATGAAGTTCCACAAAACCAACATGCTTGCATCCATATTCCATGCTAACATGATTCAATTCTTATAAATAAAGTTCTATGCTCAACGCATTAATTCAACGACATTGAACATGAAATTCCAACATAAACAAGTTCATACATATATTCATCATATTCTCAATACAACACACATCCAAGCACACAGGTATGTACGTACCTTGCGTAAACAAACTGATAGGCCACTTTAACGAATTCAAAAATCGCCTACAAAGAATTCTCCGCCTAAAAACAACCAATAAAATTCCCCAATCAATATCCAACAATTTACAGCAATACTAAAGTATTCTAAATACATCCTAAACATATTTTGAACATTCCCCAACATCGAAACTTAATTCATTAACTTCCTAGAATAGTGATTACTACACTAATGATCACCAATTATCATAAACTCCAATAAAGCATCCCTTTTCAAAATTCCAGCAATATAAAATAGTTTAAAACTTTGCCAAACCATAATTAATATGCTTAAAATCATAAAAACAATAACCTTAATAACTCATAAACATCATACCATGATTTTAAAACTATTAAAACCTTAAAAATTCATGCTTTAATAATTAGAAATCATTACTTCAATGTAATCGCATAATCTGAAAATTGAATTTATTATTTAAACATATTATATAATCTGAAAATATAATTTAATCATAATAAATTATAATTTAAATTCAATAAACATGAATTAAATCACTAAACTAATTTAAAACCCTAACTCACATATTAATCAACCAAAACTGAAATTAATTAATTTACAATATCAATATCAAATCTGAAAATTATAATTTAACTATAAAGATTGATAATATAATTCAAGAAACATAAATTAAAATCAATAAACTTAAATCAAAACATTTCAATAACTTAGGGTTTAAGAAAGTTAACCAAATAGGGAGGAGAGAGAGGGGGCGGCCGACGGTGAGAGGCGCGGCTGGAGGTGGCAGAGCTTGCTCGGCGGCCGCGAGTGGTGGTGCAGGCACGGCAGGCTTGGTGGTCGCGGTGGCTGTGCAAGAAAACAAGGCCTTGAGGTGGAGAGAAAAACGAAAGGGAGAAAGAAGAAGAAACAGAGGGGAGATGAGGGAGTTACCGGCGGCGGGGTTGCAGCGACGGAGGCGGTTGTTGCGGCGGCTACGGTGGCTGAAGTGAGGAGGGCTGCAAGGAGGACGAGAGGGAGGAGGCTCACGAATTGCTGTGCGTGAAAGCTTAAACAAGAAGGGGAACGAAGAAGGAGATCGAAGGGTTACCGGCGGCGCGGCGGAGGGGAAAGCTTCCGGCGGTGGTGGCGGCTGAGAGTAAGGGACGCAGTGACGGAAGAGTGAGGGAGGAGGGTTTGAGAGATCCTGGTTTACGTGAATAGTGAAGGAGAAGGGATGGGTTTGTTTTGGTTTTTGTTTTCACGTGAATTAGGAAAAGAGAAAGGGAGTATGTAGTTTGGGTTTTATTACTTTGGGCTTCACCAATTGGGCTAGAGTTAGGAGTTTAATTTTAGGATTCGAATCCAAAACCGAAATATGATCGTTTTCTAAATTCAATCGATTTTCGTAATTCAAATTCTTTTTTTTTTTAACTTAAAATTCTAAAATTATTCTTTATTGCACAAACCGTTAAAATATTTAGAATATACTTAAATAAAATTAAATATACATTAAATATATAATAAAGTTCTAAAATCGTTAAATATTTAGAACGTACTTAAAATAAAATAAATATACGTTAATTATATATTTATTACTTAAAATTCATAAATTCTATTTAAATATAAATAATGTACGTTAAAATATATTAATAAAATTTATAAATTTACGGGGGATTACAATCTACCCCTCTTAAAAGAAGTTTCGTCCCGAAACTTGACACGAAATTTCCCACATTTTCCCCAAAAACTTTTAACTTATTCTTACTAGAGAAGTACTTGTGCCACCTATGTGCACTCTTTTGCCAACTCAAAGCTGTTTGTGTTACTCATGAACACCTTTTCTTATGCGGAGAGTCTATTTGTCTTGCCTAAACTTGTAAAATTTGCTAATATAAGCATACAAATGCATAAAAATGCCATAAAATAGGTAAAAAGCGCGAATTTCTATCGCAATCTACCCCCTTAAAGAAAACGAGTTACGCCCTCGTAACTCACCTCAGGGAATAGCTAACTAAAATTCTCTTTCGACGAATTCTATCCTCAAAATTCCTATTTCACTAAAACTACTCACTTTAGACTTTTCACAACAGATGACGAAACAAAAGAACAAGTCACCACGAATTAAATAATGCTTGACTTGCGCGGAGTTAATAGAAAAGTACCAGAATCCATATCGGCAGATCGTTCATCCTCATTCTGATTCATCATGTACAACTTTCCTGGAGCCTTATTCGGGTTGTTGTTATCGTTTGCAGGCTTATTATAGTTCTCTTGATTGTTTTGTGCCCCTCCAGGCTTTGAATTTTGACCTCCAGACTGGTTAAACCTCACTTGGTTTCCACCTCCATTACTATTTTGTTCCTTTCTGTGCTTAGTGAAGCACTCATACTCCCTATGTCCCCTTTTCTGACAATAGTTGCAGGTCACTAATTCTCCTTTGCAGTTCTTACCAGGGTGATTGTTACTACACATCTTGCAATGATGCACTCTCTTAGATTGGTTCGAGTTGTTGTGGTGCCCCTGATTGTTTCCTCCTTGGAAATTTCCATTTCTATTCCCATTTCCGTTTCTATTCCTTTTTAAGTTTTCTTGGTTACCCTCAGCATTAAAATCTTTTCTCTTTTCCCCAATTATTACAGTTTTCTTGTCCCTTCTAAACTGCAGACCATAAATATGAGCGGCTCTCCCATACACTATGTCTAAGGATGTAAAAGTTTCCCCACCTAATCCCAGTTGAATTTCATCAGTCAGCCCTTGCTCGAACCTTTGAGCCTTTAGCTCCTCAGTAGCTACCACCTCAGGTGCAAACCTCGATAAAGCTATAAACTTGCTATAGTATTCAGCAATAGTCATATTCCCCATCCTAAGGTTGATGAACTCCTGCGCTTTCTGCTTTCTCATAAAAGGAGGATAAAACTTCCCCCTTAAGGCAACTATGAATGAATTCCAATTGAATCCCTCAACAGCACTTAGTCTATTTCCATTTTCCTTCCACCAAAGGTCGGCCTCATCTTTCAGATAAAGGACAGCTTGACTTACTCTCATACTCCCAGGGCAACTCACAGCCTCAAATAGTTTCTCAAACTCCCTAATCCAGTTTTCCAGGAAGGTTGGGTCTGCTTGCCCATTGAAATACGGTGGCTTAACCTTAGAAAGTCTTTCAAACATTTCCCCTGCAGAATCGGGGCGCTCAGTTCTCTCCTGGGTTAGCTTTTCCGCCAAGAGGCGAATCGCAGCAGCTAGATCATTGTTGTTGGCCATTCTAGAACGCGACCTGCAATTAGTATATTCTACTTTAGGTTTGAAACATCACTTATACGTTATCCCATACAATTTAATACTTGAATTGACCATAAAGATCGCCTCAACCAACAATGTTCACATTAATACACATCATTTACGAAGGCACGACAATCGTTTACGAAGGTGCAGCGATCGTCTACAAGATGCAATAATCATTGGAAAATAATCATCCTCAATAATTCGCGAAAGACATTTACGCACTACACATAAGGCATAACATTTTGAATCATATTGGTCATGAGGGTCTAGATTGGCCCTCACTTCCTTTATGTACTCAAATCATTTAATATTTTTGTGGCAATTGAATTGATCCACAATTCACATTGAGTATGCAACCAATAGGAAGATTAATCCACGACGTACTACCTAGAGGTTGGGGTATTATGGAATCCTCAAAATAGAATAAAGAACAATTCCTTGAAAACTTTAACTTTTATTGCTAACTCCATAGAGGTTTATTACATCCTTGAAAATAATAAAGAATATTTCAAACTTCAATAAACTTAAGCCTTAAACAGTTGTACTTTGCTACTTATTCTTTAAAACATAAAAGTGCTAATTAACTATTTATGACTTCAAAATATTTGTGGCCTCTTGCCTATTCATTGCTCCTGAAACTTGCAGAGTGAAATTTAGATCTCAAGATCATCGAACTCTTCTTCAGGGTCTTCATCTTCTTCCATATCTTCATCTTGATTAGGCTCCTTTGCCGCCTGTTCACTTTCGAGCTCTGCATCTGAATCACTAGAAATTTCAATGGTTGGCTCATGGGCCACTAGGTTAGGATTCTCTGCCTCAATACCTACATTCTCATTCTCCACAGCTACATCATTTTCCTCTAGGTCATTATTTACACTTATTCCCATAGGTTCTTCTGTAACTGAATCCCCAACATGACTCCCTACGATTTTACCGTCTCTAAACCCACTTTCTGCCGCTTCAATAATGGTGGTCAGAATTTCTGAATCATATTTCCATCTACCATCCCAAGTCCCATACTTAGTCAAGTTTGGAGTTCCATTATCAGAATGCATGTCTTTAAACTTTTCCTTGAGTTCTAGGTATGGAAATTTGTTAGGTAAGCAATTAATGATAGTGGCTGCTATGATATCCTTTCTCATTAAGATAGGTTGCCCTTGAACCTTAGCATAATATTCACATCCAAACACAATTTTCTTCACATAAATATCTGGGGTTTCTATATCAAGTTTCTCGAAGGATCCTATATTGGTATACTTGGAAAGAAACATTTTATTCCTGAAATAAACAATTCAAGGTCTCACTAACAATTTTCCAGCCAAAACATAAACAAGGTTCAGTAATCGATAAGTTTGGTGGAATAAAACAATTCTTTATGCACTTGTAAATGTAACACTTAAACAATTAGCACATGCACATACATAAAAATCAATTTCTTATCATTGACTAGCTACTAATATACATATAATTCTATCTTATATGCCCTTCTTATACTACCCATCTCTCATAAACTAAAGCATTAGAATCATTTATATAACGAAATAAAAGAACGAAAATATAATAAAATTATAACGTAGCGAATAAATTCGAGAATAAAGTTATTAATTCAAAAAGATTTATATTTCCTAATTAACGTATTCTAACTCTTGAAACAACTTTAAAAAAATTGAACTCCTTTTTAAAAAAAATGTATTCATATTATTTTTATTTATTTGTTTGAATAATAAATAATAAAAAAATAAAAATGTCCAAAGTATCACTTTAACTTGGAAAAATAATTTGATTTCGAACGTAAATAAGGAAAATCGTATACTTTCAAACAAGGTAAAATGAAATCGGCCCCCCAAAAAAAAGTACCAATTTTTGAACACTATAATACGTAGAATCTCGATTTTTTAAGAAATTTATTTTAAATAACTAGATAGTTAGGCGCCTAAAAATTTATTAAAGTAAAACCTTAGCTTCTAGATACCACTTTGTAACACCCCGACAATTCTCTCTTTTCTAAAATAATCTTTTAATATAAAACGTAGAGAATTATCAAGGCATTATCGCCCGTGTGAAAACGTAACGGCTTATTCAGAATTTTGCAGCGGAAAACATAAAACTAACTTTAGGTTTATAAATAATCGATTACAGATTTAGTCCCCAAAAATCATCCAACGAAAATAAGGAAATATAAATAGTACGACAAGTTTAAAGTCTCAATTAACAAACCCAAGTTAACTTAGCAAATCAAAACTAAATACAAGCTCTCTATTCCCGATCCCAATGATGCAACATCTTCAAACCTGCAGATGGACAATGCTTATTGATCCTTAGAGACTGCTCACCAAAGATTGGGTCATCACAGGATCAATAAGGCATAGCCATGATCAACATGCACAAGCAAAAGCACGTAATCAGCAAAGCTGAGTACTACATACTAAAACAATAATAATCCTAACATGATACTGTTGAACGAACACACCTAACATGGTACTAATAAAACACGAGTAAGGGTAGACAAAACATGTTAATTTGACGACCACACTTTACTAGGCTAGGCTACACTGGACTAGACTTTTACGACAATAACATTATTTTAATTGAAATAGTCAATGGACCGAGTTGCTACTAGAAACTTCTTCTTCTTCACTAAGGAAGACGAGGTACGGGCGCGACTCCGTAAACCCCAATGACCTGCGATATCGAGGGACTTTTAAATAAAAATAGAACCGGTGATCAATCCGGCCCCAGAAAAAGTCATAGGCTACCCATGACCCCAACTCCTGATTGTCCGTCACTTTAGACGTGCACAGTCTAAAGCTATTGCTACTCATTTTCACTTTACATGACTTAACTTTTAATACTTGGTTATGACTCATCAAACATAAATATTATATTCAACAAGTAAACACAACTTCTTTTATCTTTGAATTAAATAAGTGATCACAACGTTCAACCAAGAGCCAATTCCAACTATTTTAATCCTTCCTTTATCCATATTTAAAAACCTTTATTAGGTATAAGGTTCAACTACCAAACAAGGTCCTCGGCCCTTATAAAGTAGTGAAAATCTAAAGAGGAACAACGATCAATAAAGATCTAAACCAATATTAAATAATATGAAGTTCCACAAAACCAACATGCTTGCATCCATATTCCATGCTAACATGATTCAATTCTTATAAATAAAGTTCTATGCTCAACGCATTAATTCAACGACATTGAACATGAAATTCCAACATAAACAAGTTCATACATATATTCATCATATTCTCAATACAACACACATCCAAGCACACAGGTATGTACGTACCTTGCGTAAACAAACTGATAGGCCACTTTAACGAATTCAAAAATCGCCTACAAAGAATTCTCCGCCTAAAAACAACCAATAAAATTCCCCAATCAATATCCAACAATTTACAGCAATACTAAAGTATTCTAAATACATCCTAAACATATTTTGAACATTCCCCAACATCGAAACTTAATTCATTAACTTCCTAGAATAGTGATTACTACACTAATGATCACCAATTATCATAAACTCCAATAAAGCATCCCTTTTCAAAATTCCAGCAATATAAAATAGTTTAAAACTTTGCCAAACCATAATTAATATGCTTAAAATCATAAAAACAATAACCTTAATAACTCATAAACATCATACCATGATTTTAAAACTATTAAAACCTTAAAAATTCATGCTTTAATAATTAGAAATCATTACTTCAATGTAATCGCATAATCTGAAAATTGAATTTATTATTTAAACATATTATATAATCTGAAAATATAATTTAATCATAATAAATTATAATTTAAATTCAATAAACATGAATTAAATCACTAAACTAATTTAAAACCCTAACTCACATATTAATCAACCAAAACTGAAATTAATTAATTTACAATATCAATATCAAATCTGAAAATTATAATTTAACTATAAAGATTGATAATATAATTCAAGAAACATAAATTAAAATCAATAAACTTAAATCAAAATATTTCAATAACTTAGGGTTTAAGAAAGTTAACCAAATAGGGAGGAGAGAGAGGGGGCGGCCGACAGTGAGAGGCGCGGCTGGAGGTGGCAGAGCTTGCTCGGCGGCCGCGAGTGGTGGTGCAGGCACGGCAGGCTTGGTGGTCGCGGTGGCTGTGCAAGAAAACAAGGCCTTGAGGTGGAGAGAAAAACGAAAGGGAGAAAGAAGAAGAAACAGAGGGGAGATGAGGGAGTTACCGGCGGCGGGGTTGCAGCGACGGAGGCGGTTGTTGCGGCGGCTACGGTGGCTGAAGTGAGGAGGGCTGCAAGGAGGACGAGAGGGAGGAGGCTCACGAATTGCTGTGCGTGAAAGCTTAAACAAGAAGGGGAACGAAGAAGGAGATCGAAGGGTTACCGGCGGCGCGGCGGAGGGGAAAGCTTCCGGCGGTGGTGGCGGCTGAGAGTAAGGGACGCAGTGACGGAAGAGTGAGGGAGGAGGGTTTGAGAGATCCTGGTTTACGTGAATAGTGAAGGAGAAGGGATGGGTTTGTTTTGGTTTTTGTTTTCACGTGAATTAGGAAAAGAGAAAGGGAGTATGTAGTTTGGGTTTTATTACTTTGGGCTTCACCAATTGGGCTAGAGTTAGGAGTTTAATTTTAGGATTCGAATCCAAAACCGAAATATGATCGTTTTCTAAATTCAATCGATTTTCGTAATTCAAATTCTTTTTTTTTTTAACTTAAAATTCTAAAATTATTCTTTATTGCACAAACCGTTAAAATATTTAGAATATACTTAAATAAAATTAAATATACATTAAATATATAATAAAGTTCTAAAATCGTTAAATATTTAGAACGTACTTAAAATAAAATAAATATACGTTAATTATATATTTATTACTTAAAATTCATAAATTCTATTTAAATATAAATAATGTACGTTAAAATATATTAATAAAATTTATAAATTTACGGGGGATTACACTATTGGTGTAACCATAAGGTGTACCAAATTATTTAAGAACTTGCCTTTGAAGATAAAAGACTGCATTTTTCCTTCTAATCTTATAGAATTTATTTTGGGGGACCTAGATGTAATTCTGGGGATGGATTGGCTAAGTTTGTACAAGGCCAAGATAGACTGTGAAATTCAGAAAGTAATTCTAAGGAACCCTACTAGGAAGTTGATCTCAATAAGGCGTTTTGAGAAGGCCAAGAACTTTGGGGTGATCTCCGCAATGCAAGTGAGGAAATTGGTTAAGAAGGGGTGTGAATTATTTTTTTGTAGTGTCCAAGATGTAAGTAAAGAAGTTGGGGTGCAGATAGAGGATGTCCCAATTGTGAATGAATTCATGGATATATTTTCGAGTGAGATTTCGGGTATGACACCTGCTAGAGACCTTGAGTTCACTATAGAATTAAATCCTGGAACGGCACCTATATCCAAAGCACCTTGTAGAATGGCACCTCCCGAAATGAGAAAATTGAAGACACATTTGCAAGAGTTGTTCGATAAGGGGTATATTAGGCCTAGTGCATCACCGTGAGGAGCTCCTGTGTTGTTTGTCAAGAAGAAATATGGGAGTATGAGGTTATGCATCGATTATAGGGAGCTGAACAATGTAACCATCAAAAACAAGTATCCTTTGCCTAGGATAGATGACCTGTTTGATCAATTGAATGGGGAAAAGTGTGTTCTCAAAGATCGATTTACGTTCGGGGTATCACCAGTTGAGAGTAGCTGAGAAAGATATACTTAAGACTGCATTTAGGACTCGTTATGGTCATTGAGATTTTACAGTAATGCCTTTGGGGTTAACCAATGCACCTGCCATATTTATGGATTTCATTAATTAGATTTTCCACGAATTCCTAAATAAGTTCGTTGTTGTATTCATTGATGATATCCTTATTTATTCAAAGAGTGAAAAATAGCATGATGAACACGTAAGGGTTATATTGGAGACGCTTAGGAAGAATCAGTTGTATGCCAAGTTCTCTAAGTGTGAGTTTCATTTGGAGAAAGTAGTATTTTTGGGTCACTGTGTGTCCAAGGAAGGAGTCTCTGTAGATCCTGCTAAGATTCAAGTTGTGAGTGAGTGACCTACTCCAAAGAATGTGTCTGATATCCGAAGTTTTCTAGGTATAGCTGACTATTATAGGAGATTTGTGAGGGATTTTCAAAGATAGCATACCAATGACCAATCTGATGAAGAAGGAGTCAAAATTTGAGTGGAGTGAAAAATGTGAGGAAGCTTTCCAGATCTTAAAAGAGCGTTTAACCTCCGCACCTATTTTGACATTACCTGATGGGAATGAGGGGTTTGAGGTGTATAATGATGCTTCTAAGAATGGTTTGGGGTGTGTGTTGCAGCAGAATGGGAAGGTGATTGCATATGCGTCGCGTCAAACCTTATGAGGCTAATTACCCTACCCATGACCTAGAGCTAGTTGTTATTCTATTCGCTTTGAAGATTTGGAGACATTACCTTTATGGGCCAACATGTAAGATCCTTACCGACCATAAATGTCTGAAAATTTGGCAAAAAGATCCAGTTGAATCTTGGGGACAACATTGAAAATGAGTACTGCTTTCCATCCTGCAACTGATGGTCAGTCTAAGAGGACTAATCAAACAATGGAAGCTAGGTTGAGAGCCTGTGCTATTGACTCTAAGGGTAGTTGGGAGAACCATCTAGATTTGATTGAATTTTCATACAACAATAATTACCATGCGAGTATTAAGATGTCACATGTTGAGGCATTGTATGGAAAGAAGTGTAGAAGTCCCACTTGCTGGAATTGTTCAGTGAAAATATAGTATTGGGGGAGGAATTCGTTGAAGGGGATATATCTAGAGTTATTCATGAGTTGAGTTACGAGGGTGTAACTCGTTTTCTTTAAGGGGGATAGAATGCGAGAAAATTTCGCGCTTTTTACCTATTTTAATGTATTATAATTCATTTTTATGCTTATTTTAGCAAATTGTACATGTTGATGCAAAGTAAATAGATACTCCGTATAAGAAAAAGGTGTTCATGAGTAACACAAGCAACTTTAAGTTGGCAAAAGAGTGCACATGAGTGGCACAAGTACTTCTCCGGTAAGAATAAGTTGAAAACTTTTGAAAAATATGTGAATTTTCTGTCAAGTTTCAGGACGGAACTTCTTTTAAAAGGGGTAGATTGTAATCCCCCGTAAATTTATAAATTTTATTAATATATTTTAACGTATAATTATTTATATTTAAATAGAATTTACGAATTTTAGTAATAAATACTCCGTAAATAATTAACGTATATTTATTTTATTTTATTACATTCTAAATATTTGAATGATTTATGCAATCAAACAAAATTTTAGAATCATACTTCGAAAAGAATTTGAAATACGAAAACATGTTGAATTTGGAAATATTTCTAATCGGTTTTGGATTAAAACACTAAAAACAATTCTAATACTGGCCCAATTTGTAAAGGCCATAAGTACATAAACCCCAAGCCCCAAATATTTACTCACAATTATTCTCTCTCCTCTCAACTCACAAACCTAAAAACAATTCACGTGATTTTGCTCTCCCTCTCGGTGGAAATCACACGCACAACTCAACCTTCCTCATTGCTTGCAGCGCCGCCACCTTCGTCGATCAACCACCACACGACCACCGGCGATGTCCACCTCCGCCTTCTGGTACTTGTCCTCCTCCTTCTCTTTCGTTTTTTCTTTCTCTCCTCCTCACTCGCTGCTTTGTTCACTCGAGCCAGCACCACCTCTTGCAGCCGCACCACCACCAGCCACGTCGCCTCCCCTCGCGACTACCTGTCGCCGCGCGCCACCCTTGTCCGCCGGCAGCCCACTCCTCACCTCTTTATTTGGTTAATTTCTAAACCCTTAAAACCAATTAATGATTTAATTACGTTTTAAAATTTTAATTTATGTTTGTTGAATTAAGTTTATGATTTTTATGATTAAATTATGAATTTTCAGATTATACATTTTGCTTAATAAATAATTTAATTTTTAGATTATGTAATTGAATTGAAATAAGAGTTTTTATTATTTAAGGCATGATTTATAAGGTTTTAATGGTTTTAAATCATGGTAGGATGATTATGAATTATTAAAGTTATGATTTTGAGCATGTTAATTTAGTTTTGGTGAAGTTTTAAACTAGTTTATATTGCTGGAAATTTAAAAAGGAATGTTTATTGGAGTTTATGATAATTTGTGGTCATTAGTGAAGTAATCACTATCCTAGGAACTTAAGTAGTTAAGTTTTGATATTGGGGAAGGTTCTAATTATGTTTAAGAAGGGTTTGAAGCACCCAAATGTTGCTGAAAATTCAATGTTAATTGATATGAATCTATATTGGTTGCTTTTAGGTGGAGAATTCTCCGTAGGCGACTTTTGAATTATTAAAGTGGCCTCGGAATTTTCTTACACAATGTACGTTCATACCTACATGTTTGTGGTGTGATACTATGAATGGAAACTTTGTTGAATTCACGTATGAATTGATTATATTGGAAATTGAATGTTAGATGCCCTTGGATTAACATGTTGAACATAGAATTTTATAATGAGATTTATATTATGTTGGCATGATTTATTTATGCAAGCATGATTGATTTGAGAACGTTATATTATTTATATATTGGTATGGATCATGATTCATCGTTGTTCCCTTTTAATATTTCACTACTTTATGAGGACTGTGGACCTTATTTAGTACGTTGATATTTACACCTATTAAAGGTAGTTAATCATTGGTTAAGGGATGATTGAATTAAAGTTGGAATTAATCCTGGGTTGTAAGTGTTAGGTTATGATTCATATGACAGTTCATAAATCATGCGGAAAAACCATAAAGCCAGGAAACATATTATTTACACATAATCATTTAGCATAGTTTAGATGCATACTCTTTGTTGCGTGCCTTCCCTAGCTGCGCCCGAACCGAACAAGAACAAGTCTTTAGGACTCCAAGTGTCGTCCCTCCGTAGATAGTCCACAGCACGTCCGGATCCGCCTTAAGATTGACCAACTAGAATCGCCCTTAAGGTTCTAATATTTTCGGTTAGGTAGGCAAGAATATTGGCTGATTTTTCTGCTTAAAAATCTTAGTTTTGAATACTTAAAACTTGTGTATAAATAATGACCCCTAGGCCTTTATTTATAGAGTTATGGAAAAGGAATCGTAATCCTAGTAGGATACGAATTAATTGAAATTAGAATCCTACATGAATTCTATTTAATTAATTTATCCAATTAGGAATAGGAATTTAATCATACACTAACTCTTGTAGATTTAGGAATCACGCATGAGCACAAACTCACACACACACGGCAGCCACAAGGGCTGCCCATGCGCGTGCGAGCAGCAGCCCACGCAGCGCGGCCCACGCATCCGTGGCCTTGGTGCGCGCTGGGCCTGCCTTGCGGTAGGCCTGGGCGCTGCCTTGGCTGGGCTTGTGGCGCGCGTGCTTGCTGGGCGATGGCCCGGCTTCGTGCTGGGCCTTCGTCCGGCAGGCCTCGTCCGATGCTAATTCGTACGATACGCTTCCGATTAAATTTCCAGTTCCGGAATTTATTTCCGATACGAACAATATTTAATATTTCCGATTCCGGAATTAATTTCCGTTTCGAACAAATATTTAATATTTCCGTTTCCGGAATTATTTTCCGATTCCGGTAATATTTCCGATTCTGACAATATTTCCGTTTCCGGCAATATTTCCGATTCTGGTAATATTTCCATTTCCAATAATATTTTCCGATACGTACCATGTTTCCGTTTCCGGCAACATCTACGACTTGGATAATATTCATATTTCCGATACGATCCATATTTCCGTTTCCGGCAAATATCATCGTTTCCGGAGTATTCATTTCTTGCCTGTGACGATCTTAGCTCCCACTGAAACCAAGATCCGTCGGTTCCGAATATTCATAGATGGAGTATTTAATGCCATTAAATACTTGATCCGTTTACGTACTATTTGTGTGACCCTACGGGTTCAGTCAAGAGTAAGCCGTGGATTAATATCATTAATTCCACTTGAACTGAAGCGGCCTCTAGCTAGGCATTCAGCTCACTTGATCTCACTGAATTATTAACTTGTTAATTAATACTGAACCGCATTTATTAGACTTAACATAGAATGCATACTTGGACCAAGGGCATTATTTCCTTCAGTCTCCCACTTGTCCTTAGGGACAAGTGTGCATTTCCTAATTCCTTTGTCGCTCGATGCTTGCTCTTGAACATAAGGTAAGAGTTGTCATCCTTATTATGTCCAGAGGTGTTCCTCGGTTTCAGAGTTCAACTGATCAAATAAACAGATAATCATAGCCTATGATTCATCCGAGCACGGCCATGCATTTCACAGTTTCTAGCTCTCCGAGTGGCCTTGTACAACTTTTAAGCATCTCATCCCGATTTATGGGAGGACAATCCCAATCTTGCGATCTTGAGATTAGACTTCGTTTGATAGGTGATTACCTGAGCGTTGCCTTTATAGCCTCCTTTTACGGTGCGACGGTTGGTCAACGTCAAAGCAACCAGTTCTCAAACAAGTAATCTCAAATCACTCAGGTATTGAGGATTTAGTGTCTAATAATTTTAATGAAATTTACTTATGACAGATTTTCATCTCTTACAGTAAAGTTTCATAGGTCTTGTCCGATACTAGTCTTCCCAAAGTAAGTATCTATGCAAATGATTATGACATTGCCATGTCCACATAGTTCAAGAAACAGAACTACTAGTCATCTTGCATTCTAGTCGTCTAACGTTTTCTATGCGTCCAATTTTATAGAAAACTCCGACTAGGGACCATTTTCAACTTTTGACATTCAAGTTCACTTGATAGACATTTCTTAGTCACAGGACTGGTCCTGACAGTCTATCTTGAATATATTGTCAAATTGAAGGGACTCATTATTTAATACTAAACCAAGATTAAATGGAATATGAAAACACATTTCATATATGATAAATGTTCAACCCCAATGTTTTACAACCATGGGCCTCTAACCCATCTTTAAAACATTTCATGGAATTCAAAGCTATGTTTGATTTCCAGTGCTACAACGTGAGTGTTGCTTCTCACTTGTTGCATAGGTTTAGTTATCATGCTTTGCCAATCTTAATATCCTTTTCATCGAATGTTCTTCGAGATATGATGATAAGATCTTTTGAGTTTGTTTATTATGTGATCTTGTCTTTCTTACTTCGATAGTGGTTCTACGCATTTTGCAATGAAGAATCATCAAGTTAGCAGACGTTTTTCTTGCTTCAAGAGTGGTTCTACGCATTTTTCAATGAAGAACCATCAAGCCAGCAGATAGGTGATCTTCCCAAGTTCAGTGAAGAACTCTTTAAACAACCCTGTTTTATTGCTTCTTAGGCAATAATTACTTTTACTTCAACTGTATAGGTTGCTAGTGATGCTTTGTTTGGTTTTACCTATCCAAGCAGTTCATAGATATGTGGAAGACTCTCCAACTATATCTTAGAACATAGAAATTATTATTTTAATTTCCCACGCAACAACTCATGGTCTCCAACCCATGTTGCCATTTCAAAACACGATGCTCTATAGCTCGTCCTTATCAATGGTTAACTCCAAAGGGTCTTGCTTGATCCTTTGCCAGTGTTTATGCGTGTAGCATCAATATTTAGCATATCTTTATTTCCTTGAATCAAGAACTATTCCTATGTACCATTTCAAGTACCATAAGTATTCTTGATCTCAATCTAGTTGATCTTCACTTAGATCAATAGAGATTGGTATATGTTCGTCATGCCTAAAGTCATACGATACGTTTTTGGCGATCCTCATATTATATCATACATGATAAATTCTTTTGCAGAATAATTCCCAATTGAATTCTATTCATGTAACTTTAGCTTATCTAGTTTCAGTAGATACTAAATTCAGCTAAATTCTTTGACATATAATATAGGTTTAAGAATCTTACTTAGATTCTTTGATGTTTAACTTAGTAAATGCTTATACATAGTTCAAACATCCTTTACTTAGATTTATTCATATGGGTCGAATATCTCCAATGGAGTCTTTCGTGTTTGATTTAGTAAATGCCATTACTTAATCCAAAACAATATCATAAGATCTTTGTAAATAGATCTTAATACCCAGTATGTACTAAGTTTCGCCATGGTCCATCATTGATGAATAATCTCAAATCTAAGTCATTAGCATTTGAATGTTATTTTACAATAGAGAGATATGTGTGTGATACACATAGGACCAATTAAGTTTTTATGTACTCCCACTAAACTTCTTATATATCTATAAGAATCATGTACATTTTATGAAACTAAAATACTTATTAGCTTCACTAAAATACATTTCTAATTCCCAATTGCTTTCTTAAATCTGTACTTAGATTTCATAAGCTAGCTTTCTTTTTCAAGCATTTATTTGGATCCACAAATCCTATGACATACCATGTATATAGTTTATTCCAACATTTGATTGAGGAATACGTTTTGTCATCCAATTGCTATATGTACTAATATGCAATCATTGCTTGAATTATAGACTTGAGCATTACGATTATGCATGAGGTTTCAACACAATCCACATCGTGAATTTGCTTGTAACTTTTAGCAACTAATCTAGCTTTGTGTGTGAACACAATTCATGTTTGATGGTTTTTATCCTTAAAACAAACTTGCAACCAATAGGTGTGAACCTATTCTTGCAAATCAACAAAATTTCAATTTTGTCATCAAAACATTGAGTATGTTTTATGGCCTCTAACCATTTAAAACATTTGAGTCTATATATGGCCTCTAACCATTTTAGGGAATCTAGGTTTCGTCATAGCTTTCTTACAAGTCACAAACTCATTAATCTACAGGATAATAGTTTGACTGCAAGTTGTAGGTTTCTTCACTATTTAATAGAAGAATCTCATAGTTTCATTGACCTGATCTCTATGTTTCTTCACTATCTAATAGAAGAATCTCATAGTTTCAGTGACTTGAATTCTATGCCTACTTGGGTATAGAACATCAAACAATAGAATATCAATAGCCACTTGAAAGTCCTTTAAAGCCTTCTAGGAGATATCTATTCTTTAAAGCCACTTCTAAAGTCCTTAAAGAATAAGTTCGGATTTTCTGAAGCACTTCGAAAAGCCTCCGGAATGTCCGTTTATGTTTGTTGTTCGCCTCGAAGACTTTCGAGGTCTATTTTCTCCCACTTGTCATTTTGGAAACGAATCTCCAAAAGGACATTATTTCGAGCAAACAAACATTATGTTCTCAAAAAATTCGTGGTAGAAACAATACCCTTGTGTTTCATTTGAATAAATCATAATGAAACATATATCTATACTTGAGCCTTAGTTTGTCGAATGACAAACACTAAGCTCCCACTGAGTTTTGCAACTCTCTAGATATATTTTATGAAAAGTTATTCTGAAATTACTTTTCAATAGCTTTGACGAATTTGGTTTAGTTTGGTGGTAGTTGAGCATTTTGTTTTAGAAATTAAAGGAAAAGTCTTTATGATCCATCATTGATCGAATCAAGTACTAATCGACTTCGATCATTCCAACTTAGATATGCCATATCTTATGGACCTAGATTGTGAAATTACACCACACAATCATTGATGATCATATTTGGTCTCAAGTAATCATCAACATGATCTAACCTAGATCTTTATGATTTCTTGCCAAGTGGATTTTATACTTCTGAATCTTTGAACTAGCCAAACAGATTCAACTTATATCACATTTGAGTAAATAAACCTACATTCACTCAAATCCATGTGAAATAATAAAGTCATAAAACCTTTCTTTAGCTTTGAACTCTATCGTCTAGGCGTTCTAACAATAGTTCATATTCTTTGTTACTTTCAACAAGTAAGACTAGTTGTCTTAAAATGATCTAGAAATCAATCAACTTTCAAAAGTCCATCAAAATAGAGCTTATGAATGTTAACTTGTTGATATGGTCTAAGCAACAATGCCAAAGATTTGTGGAACTCAAATCAAGGGGTTGATTTGAACCTAGTAAAGTTCTTTAAAGAGTTGTTTGTTTTAATCAAGCATATTGACTCAACCTGTAATTGACCATTTTATTCAAATAAACAAACAAACATTGTTTTTGTTTTTCTTGAATGTGAGTCTTTCTGTGTTTGAAGCAGAAATTTAGGTATGCTGATTATGGAACAAAATAGCCATTAAGTTCCAGCCTTTGAAAGGACTTAAAACAGACTAGATGACCCTACAGCTAATGTAGCATTGCCATGCTTCATTTCCCACTTGTAGGTCATTAGTGTAGCCTAGCTTCCATTGTTTGAGTTTTTACCGAAGTAAGAACCTCAAGCGGTATATGATACCAAGGAAGTTTGATTGCTAGGTCACTTCTCTTTAAACATAAACTTATAGGTAGAAACGGAATCGTAAATTCCTTTCATTTGTTCCTCGCTTTCCTATTTCTTGTACCCTTTCTTATAGTCTTAAGAATTGAATTCTTTAGTGTTGACTTTTATACTTTGTTAGACATGTCCAATGTCACCCCAACAAGGTTCTTAACATTTAATTTATGTTGAATATTAAGTTTCAACTAGATGATCTTACAAGAAGCTTCTAAAGTTCTCTAAGCATCGATCTATTCGAATGTCTAGGGACTAGACTCATTCGAGAAATAAATGGACAAAGATATTAGGTTGTTAACCATTGGTAAAGCTGAGCGTTTAAGCTCAATGCTTTATGATCTCAAAACTACAGTGTATTTTGAATTCACAAGCACCAATTGGTTTGCCATTCGATTTTGATATTCGAAAACAACCATAAAAGTCGATATAAGAAATGTACATTTTAAATTGCTCACTTTCTCTCTTTTTCCGTAAATCATTCTTGGATTCACTACCAATCGAGGAAATTTACTGTTACCTTTCTAAAAGGATTTATTGCAGTGCAAGATATTTAATTATAAACAATAATTAAAACATACATTGAAGCATGCAAAGTCTAAACATTTATCATGAATAATAACTTGAAATTAAAGCAACCATGCAATTCAAACAAGTTATTAGCATTTTATTCGAATTATGTGTTCCGGCAGGTGTGAATAAAATGATTCCAAGACCCTAAAACCATTGAAGAATTAAGCACAGTTTGTCGACTCAATTCTAAAACATCTTAGGTAAGCAAAAGCCTTTTGCTAATAGTCTAGAAACTACTCTTGGTTGATAGGTACGTCTAAGAACTTATTAGGTAAACCTATCGATTTTGCCACGACATAAAAGGACTCCTTACTTATATCGTTGAGTTTCACCAAAACTAACATGTACTCACAATTATTTGTGTACCTTGCCCCTTTAGGACCAATAAGTAACACCTCGCTGAGCGAAAACTATTACTAGATTGATGTAAAGGATATCCAAGCAAGTGTATATTTTGGCATGGCACCTTTTAACTCAATTTTTAAGTTTGGAACTTAAGGCTCTTACTATGTTGGTTAGATTTTAAGTGAACTAAAATCCTTAATCATGCAACATAATCAAGCTTTTGATCTCATGCATTTTAAGACATATTTAAAACAATAAATAACTTAAAACATGCATAAGATATTTGTGATCTAGTATGGCCCGACTTCATCTTGAAGCTTTGACTTCAAAGTCCGTCTTGAAAATCTCCGTGGGAGGCACCATTTTCTTCAAATAGGATAAGCTATAACTAATTACAACTATTTGATGGTACGCAGACCATATTTGAATTGAAAAATAACTTTGGTACTTTAGACCAATTACATTCAAATTAATGGTACGCAGACCATATTTTCTATCCTATTTGGGCCATACTAGTCACTTCATAACCTGCAAAACAGTACATATACAATATATACCATTCACCCATTCATTATCATGAATGGCCCACATAGCTGGTTAGTAAAACACATTATGCATCACGTAAACATTTGCAGCAATTAATCAAGGGCACCAATAATCTACCAATTATTCAGTCCTTATTAATTCTAATCAAGTTGTTTTAACCTTAAGGATTTGTAGACCTAATCAAGAGTTTATGACTAAAAGCGCTCCCACTCAAACCAATAAATTCATATGCTTTACTAATTTTAAACATAAAAATGTATTTCTAGTCTAACCGGAAACATACAAATTTAATTAAAATTTAAAGCTCATATAAATTTATAATTGAATCCAAAAGTTTAATTTAATTTCAGTCGTATTTAAATTAATTCATGATTTTAATTTTAGTAAAATAATTAGAATAAATAAAATTTATTATAATTACAATATTCAAAATTAAAATCCAAGAAAATAATTTAAATTAGTAATTTTAAAATTAATTAAAATTACGTGAACTGAAATTTTCAAATTAAACATTCAAAACGATCTTTAATCGTAACGCAAACACCCTACGCGTTGCACGCCCATGGGCCGCACGCACACAGCCATTGCTGGCCATGTGCGCGCAGCCCATGCGCTCGTCGCATAGCTGCTGCATCCCCATCGTAAGCCTCCGCACGCATTGGTGCTCGCTGCGCGCGCCAGCGCTCATCGCACGCGAGCTATCGCTCGCAGTGCGCGCGCGCGACATCGCTCGCTGGGCGCGCGACATCGCTCGCTGGGCGCGCGACATCGCTCGCTGTGCGCGCGAGCCATCGCTCGCTGGGGCGCGACATCGCTCGCTGTGCGCGCGAGTAATGCTGGGCGCAGCGCTCGTGGCACGCGAGCTTGCGCTCGCTGCGCGCGAGGCTGCGCGCTCTTGTGCGAGGCAGCGCGCGTTGTGGCGCAGCTCGCTTGCTGCCCACATGCGACTGCCTTGGCTCGCTCATCGCCCATGCCCATTTGTTCATTGCTCGTGGCACACGACACAAGGCAGGGCTGCTGCCTTGTGCTCGTGCACTACGCCCTTGCTCATTGCATTCGTGCCGCACGGGCGACGAGCTCCCTTGCTCGTCGTCGCATGCCCGCATTATACAACACCCCTTAAGGGTAACACGAAGCGTCCATTGCTTCGTGCGTGCAAGTTATATGAACGAATCGCATAAAATTTAAAATTTATATTTAAAATTAATGACAAATTAATAAATAATATTAATTTCATAATTTTAGGGCGAAAAAATCGAAAATTTATTATCCAATTGATTTCCGATTGATATGGATTCAAGTTTAGGTCATAAAAATTTAAAATTTATCGTAAATTTACAATTTTTATGGTGGTTTTTAATCATAGGTTTCTAATTAAATTACAATTAATTATGAAAATCAAATTAATTCTAAATTATTCTAATTTTCAACAAATTAATCATAATTAATAATTAGATTGCATAATTAACAAGACTAGGCATTCAAACTTGTTAAACATATGCAGTAGGTCAATCAAAAATTCAAGATTTATCAACAAGAATCGCAAATATTTAATTTAACATCTTAAATTTACGAAATTTTGCATTCGAAAAACTAAAACCTTCGAAACGTCATAGTTAGGCTTCGAATTTGAGAATTCTGGGTTCGGCAGAAAAATACTATTTTTGTCAAAATTTTAGAATGCCTTTTACATGCGGAATTGACACAAAAATCACTCAATTCGGATGAGTAACGAAGAAACTGCCGAAAAACTGCGTACGTATAATTAAATAAACGCAATTTGCAATTAATTAACAATTACGAAAATTAATCACCCCTTTTAATTCTTGCAAATTTGTAATATTTAACCATGTTCATGCAATTTAGATTATGAAAATAATAAGGGGCTCGTGATACCACTGTTAGGTTATGATTCATATGACAGTTCATAAATCATGCGGAAAAACCATAAAGCCAGGAAACATATTATTTACACATAATCATTTAGCATAGTTTAGATGCATACTCTTTGTTGCGTGCCTTCCCTAGCTGCGCCCGAACCGAACAAGAACAAGTCTTTAGGACTCCAAGTGTCGTCCCTCCGTAGATAGTCCACAGCACGTCCGGATCCGCCTTAAGATTGACCAACTAGAATCGCCCTTAAGGTTCTAATATTTTCGGTTAGGTAGGCAAGAATATTGGCTGATTTTTCTGCTTAAAAATCTTAGTTTTGAATACTTAAAACTTGTGTATAAATAATGACCCCTAGGCCTTTATTTATAGAGTTATGGAAAAGGAATCGTAATCCTAGTAGGATACGAATTAATTGAAATTAGAATCCTACATGAATTCTATTTAATTAATTTATCCAATTAGGAATAGGAATTTAATCATACACTAACTCTTGTAGATTTAGGAATCACGCATGAGCACAAACTCACACACACACGGCAGCCACAAGGGCTGCCCATGCGCGTGCGAGCAGCAGCCCACGCAGCGCGGCCCACGCATCCGTGGCCTTGGTGCGCGCTGGGCCTGCCTTGCGGTAGGCCTGGGCGCTGCCTTGGCTGGGCTTGTGGCGCGCGTGCTTGCTGGGCGATGGCCCGGCTTCGTGCTGGGCCTTCGTCCGGCAGGCCTCGTCCGATGCTAATTCGTACGATACGCTTCCGATTAAATTTCCAGTTCCGGAATTTATTTCCGATACGAACAATATTTAATATTTCCGATTCCGGAATTAATTTCCGTTTCGAACAAATATTTAATATTTCCGTTTCCGGAATTATTTTCCGATTCCGGTAATATTTCCGATTCTGACAATATTTCCGTTTCCGGCAATATTTCCGATTCTGGTAATATTTCCATTTCCAATAATATTTTCCGATACGTACCATGTTTCCGTTTCCGGCAACATCTACGACTTGGATAATATTCATATTTCCGATACGATCCATATTTCCGTTTCCGGCAAATATCATCGTTTCCGGAGTATTCATTTCTTGCCTGTGACGATCTTAGCTCCCACTGAAACCAAGATCCGTCGGTTCCGAATATTCATAGATGGAGTATTTAATGCCATTAAATACTTGATCCGTTTACGTACTATTTGTGTGACCCTACGGGTTCAGTCAAGAGTAAGCCGTGGATTAATATCATTAATTCCACTTGAACTGAAGCGGCCTCTAGCTAGGCATTCAGCTCACTTGATCTCACTGAATTATTAACTTGTTAATTAATACTGAACCGCATTTATTAGACTTAACATAGAATGCATACTTGGACCAAGGGCATTATTTCCTTCAGTAAGTTGTGTGATCGCTTATTAAATTCCAAGATAAAAAGGAAGTTGTAACTATTTGTTGATTGTGTTTTGTATGTTGTTGATGAGTCATAACGACATTAATTGATAAATCATGTAAAGTGAAACCAGATAGCAATAGCTTTAGACTGTGCACGTCTGAAGTGACGGACAATTAGGAGTTGGAGTTCATGGTGGTAGCCCATGGCTTTTTCTGGGACCGGATTGATCATCTATTTTAATTTAAAGGTTCCTCGATATCGCAGGTCATATGAATACGGAGTCGCGCCCGTATTCTGTCTTCCAAATGGAAGCTTTTCAGTTAGACAACTCAGTCCATTGACTAATCCAATTAAATGAATTGTTATTCAAGTCAGTCTAGTAAAAGTTATTTGCGAGTCTTTATGACGTTACTTATCATTGTTTGTTATTTTTTAGAATCATGTTAGGATTGTTCGTTTAATAGAATCATGTTACGATTATTATTGATTTAGTATGTAGTACTCAGCTTTTTTGATTACGTGTTTTGTTTGTGTGTGTTGATCATGGCTATGCCTTATTGATCTTGTGATGACCCATTTTGGTGTGCAGTCTCTAAGGATCAATAAGCATTGTCCATCTGCAGGTTTGAAAATGATGCATCATTGGGTTCGAGATTGGAGAGCTTGTAGTTTAGTTTTAATAGTCTAAGTTAACTTGGGTTTTTTTAAGTGGACTTTAAACTCGTTGAATTGGTTATGTTGACTTTGTTTTTCATTGGTTGATTTTTGAGTTAATTCCGTAGTTGACTATTCACAAGCTTAAAGTTAGTTATTATGTTTTCCCTGCAAAATTCTGAATAAGCCGATACGTTTTCACACGGGCGATAATGCCTTGGTGATTCTCTACATTTTATATTAAAAGGTTATTTAAGAAAAGAGAGAATTATCGGGGTGTTACACCCCGCGTGCCTTGCTGCCCCTGTTGTTGCTATCCGTCGCACACCCCGCACACACACAAGCCATCGTGTGTGTGCCGTGCTCCACACTCCATATTTTTTCGATCTTTTCGTGCCCAATCACATTCAATTCGTGATTGTACAGTGCTATAGGCCGGTTTGGTATAATGTTCTTCTTCCTTACCTATGCTATTTCAATTTCGTATTTTAAATTATATTATTATTATTGGTTTTGATTAATTAAAATGTTGGGATCGGTTATGAACACCAAATTTGATGATTTGTATGTTTGGATTATTGAAGTATGTTTTGAATTGGAGTATTGCAATTTTCAGACTTGAATTAATAAATAAAGTATTGATTTTTGATGTTTTAAATGATTTTAATGGTGAATTAAGGTTAGGGTTTTAATCTAAGCCTAATGGCTAATTGATGATCATAATTTGATTATGATTATATTTTAAAGTCTTGAATTGGCGATTTTGAGTGGTTTTATGCACGAAAATAAATTAATTTCATACTAGGGTTTTAACCGTTCAATTGACACTATTATTTTATTTAATAAACGAATGATTTCTAATTAATTCAAGTGTCTTAGATATTAATAAAGTTGCTGGTAATTTAACGAACATGAATATAATTAAATTTCATTATTTTAATGATAGCAGGTGATTTCTAATCTAGAGCCTTGATTTGCAAAGTGGCCCCCATATTTAGATATTCGAGGTACGTACATGTCTAGGGTAACCACCGTTTACATGAAGATACGTGTGATACTTTATTATTGTGAATCATGTGACTTAGATTATTATGGATTCATGTTTGATGTTGTGAACGAACATGTTATATCATAATGGATTCATGTTTGATGTGGTGAACAAGCATGATTGGATTATTGTGGAACTATGTTTTGTTGAACAAGCATGTTGTGATTATTCATGATCGTTCAATTTAATATCAAGCATGTTGTTCAAGTATTATTATGCATGTATGGTTGTTTCACATGCAAGGGATTGTTTTTATGCTATTGTACTTAATGTCTAGCATACTTTCAGCCAAGTATTCGTGCCTTGTTGCACTATTTATTCTACCCCGTCTGTAGGGTATGTTAGAGAAGTCTATGTGAATTGAACTAAGGATTTTTCGTGCCTAGTGCACACCCCGCATGTTAATGGGCAAGTCGGGTTATCTCAATAGTATATTGAGAAGGAACCATGAGAGTAATATCACTTGACTCTTGTATGTTGATCACAAGCCCTAAAGGATTAAAAAGGGAGTGTTGTTTGGTTTCTTATTGTTATATGCCTTGTGTATTGTATTGAGTTCACTTGGTTAGAAAATATTAATAAACGTAAAGTGCAACCATAACAAGCTTCAAAACTCTTGGAACGTATATACCTCGAGTATGAACAATGGGGGGAGTCTTACCAGAAAACTTGTACTCCTATTAATAATACAAGACGTTGTTTAATTTTCTTTATGCGCTGGAATTCCGTCGGTATATATAGTCCGACAAATTACTTTTTTTTTTGGTGTTTGGTGGGCTCCCAGCAGCCTTCCTTTTATGGATATTTCTTTTGGGCCCGTTTGAAGCTTATTCTTAATTAATATATGAGTCAAGATTCGTGTCAAGAGTCGAGTCTTGTCTCCATGATTAATTGTTTACTAATGTCCCTTTAATTGTTTATTTACATGGCTTTTGCATGTGGATTGTTATTGTGAGTGAAGCATGTTAGACTAGGATTTCATTCTAGCTTGTTCGTACTCAGCTCTCGTTGACTTCGTGCTTCATGTTTCTTTTGGTCATGGCCTTTGCCTTAATGACCCTATGCTGATCCACCATTGCATTTGCGTTGTTGGGGGTGTAGAATTTTAATAAGCAGGTTTGTAGAGATAACTTGTGGTAGAAGTTATCTAGCATGAGATTGTGTTTGAGCGTTGTTTTTCCTACATTCTAAACTCTATTATTTTTATTAGTCTAGACTACTTAACTTATTTAACTTCTAGTTAATGGATTTTAGTTACTTAACGTTTTGGTTTTGGGATGTTATGGTTCCAACTTGTATGGAGGCCATTAACTACCATTTAATGTTTTGAAAGTTAGTTATTCCGCTGCATAATTCTGGTAATAGCCTTAACCGTTATCACGGTGGCAGTAATACTTTAGTAATTCCTTTATTTTAAACTGGAAAATGGTTTTATAAAGGAAAGGAATTATTAGGGTGTTACAGTAGGAGCCATCTAGCTAGGCGGGTGGTCGGTAATGAATCTCACCATGATGACATAAATGAATTGTTTTTATTTCTCTTATACTACGTATGATTTGTTCCTTTTGAATTTATATGCAATAAAAGATAAAATACTTAAATATAAAATAAGAGGCACGAGTATGAATTATATCGGTGGTGGCCAAGTGCTTAATTTTTCGAATAAATAATTATGTACTTATATTTCAAAATTTAAAAGGATATGATCATTCTTATTGTTGTTTTCAAATAATAGTTCCATTATTAAAAGGTTATAATATTTTGTTTTAGAACTACGTATAACATCTTGTTTTTTCTTTTTTTTCATTATATCCAATTTTATTAAAAACAAATTTAATCCTTTTCCTCTAGACTTAACTCTATATTTAGGAAAATAGGATCTACACTGCCCGTTTCTTTTGAAATGCATCCCTTTAACTTTTACACTATTTATATAAGGAGTATTAACTTCGAGTTACTTTCTTTTTATTAATATATAAGGCAAATGACATTTTTTTGAGAAAATAAGGCAAATCTCATTAGATTAGTCGTATAATTGCATATAAATCAACGTAATTTAAAGATAAATATCAGTCAAATGATAATTACGGATAATTAATGGTCAAATAATGCATTGTGCTGGTGAAAGTAATGCTTTTAAAAGATACGGTTGGAGTATTCAATACGAAGTATGAGAGATAGAAATGGCTTTAGATATTATTCAGAACCTCATATTTTATATTTTTTTTCAAATATTATTGCGAGTGTATAATCATGTAATAATTCATTTTGTTAATGTAAGGGACTTCACAGTTACTCACTAAGTTAAATTTGTAAGTTTTTCTACAAAGTAAAATTATAATTTGTAAACCGTGCATCGCACAGGTACGATACTAGCATTATACTAACTAGTTGTTGGACCGTGTGTGCAAAAATATACAAAAATTCTTTGTGAAAATGTTAGGTAAAAGACCGCAAGTGACAATTTATGGTAAATGAGAGAAATATGATAAATGTTAAAAATGATATGTTAAAGTTGAATTTGCATGTAATAGACAATACGAAACCAAAGTACGTTTACAATGTAGGTATCATTGATAGTCCGAAGACGCAATAGCAAGCCCAAATGAGTGTGTATTTCTTAAAAATATGAGACATACTCAAACTCCTCCACGTTCCCCACAAATAATCCAACCACAGTACCCCGAGTTAACAATTTTTAATGTACAATCTCCTAAGATAGAAAATGTAATTAGTGAAATAAGGTATTTAAGATTCATCATATCGTTTGTGGTTGCGTTATTAGCTTTGTTTAAATTGAAAGTGTAAGAAAATAAGTTATAACAATGTTTGTTTCAGCAAAATTCGTAAACGAAATAGTGAAGCACACTAACAAAATATATAAATAAATTATATCACAGTAAAAACACGATCTCTGAAAGTAGCACAAATCTGACATGCTTAAATTTGGTCGTCTATGATCTCTAATCTTGTCCCCACCCCAAAGATCAAGCTTGAAATGGGCCTCCATTTGTAGAAACAAATCATTATTATCTTGAAGATTAAATATTGGGCTTTGTAATTTTCCATAATGCTTCTTCTTTTGTGCAATATCAAAGAAAATTAAGTATTTTCCTCCATCCTCTCACGCACCAAACTTCGGTATTTTCAATGTTTTATGAGAAAGCACAAGAGGTTTCAATTAAAAAGTTCAGCACAAAGCTTCATCTTTATTCTTCTGTTCTTGTAAATGTTCTAGCACATTAACGGACTGTTACCTGCTAGACACTTAAAGAATCAGAATAAAACTACTAAGAAACAAATTTTGGTGCCTTACTTTCATCTAGCACACAATTCAAATTACATGGAATAACATGATAAACTAGTTTGTAGGCCCGGACGACGCTCCGGGTTACTGCATTAATAACATTTATATTATTCTCATTTGAAAATGTTATTAATCAATTCCCTTTTTATTATATTTATTAGTATTTTTTTTAACAATGATAGCATGTCGAGTGTTATAACTCAATGGTAAACACTTCATTGTTTAAACGTGAGGCCGCGGGTTCAAGTCCTATATATGCTTCATTTCTAAATTTTTAAATGCATAAGTTTACATCAAATTAATAATTCATAAACAGAGCGCCACGTGGCACGTAAACTTATGCACAAACGCCTTTTAATATATAGTATAGATTAGTGGGCGAGAAGGGCCTGCAAATTTTTGCTCAGCGAACCTGGTGGAGCCAGAAAGATCTAGCGCCTACCAGGCTGGCGCTAGAAATTTTTAGCGCCGACTTTCGAACACGGATCTGAGCAGTTTTCGCCGAGCTTCTTCGTGATTTAGCTCGGAATTCTTACGTTGTTTCACGAACTTTGATCCCCAGTTATCCTTAATCACTAATATATAAGTAATTTCGAATTTGCTTGATTATTTTGCTTGATTTTGAGTTAATTCCTTAGGAAATTTCATGCTCAAATTGATTTGAGGCTTTTCGATTTAGGCTCATTCGGTTGCAATTGGATGCTTAAATTTGATGTTTGTAACATGTATACAAGTCAAACCCTAAATTCTCTTAGCCAAATTCGTCCCTCAAAAGATGTCATACGAGGATAAGACCTCGTGGGGGTAAGGACGTTGAAAAGAAACCCATACACAAGTCTAGTTGTAATCCCCCGTAATTTTATACATTTTATTAATATATTTTAACGTATAAGTAATTATATTAAAATAGAATTTACGAATTTTGAAATAAATATTTAAGTAACGAATATTTATTTTTATACGTTTTAAATATTTCAACGATTTATGAAATTAAAATAATTTTAGAACTTTTTGTTGAAAAGAAATCGAATTACGAAAACCGTTTGAATTTGGAAAACAATCCTAATTGGTTTTGGATTCAAATACTTAAACTCAATCCTAGTTCTAGCCCAAATTGATAAAGCCCAAATAACAAAAACTCAAATTCTTTACTCCCTCCTCTTTCTATTTCACGTGAAAAGCAAAAAAAACCCAAAACCCCTTCCATTCTCTTTCACTTTCACGTGGATTTCAAACCCTCAAGAACTCCCTCCCTCTCGCTGCCGTCCACCTCCTGCTCTCCTCACCGTCGACCTTGCGGTTGCCCAGCCGCCGCCGGTAACTCCTCCTTCCTTTTTCCTTTTTGCTTCTTCTCCACTCGTTCGTTTCTTGCTCTCCTCCTCAGCCGATTTTGTTTCGCACAGCATCACCACCGCGCCGAGCATTCGTAGCCTGGCTGTAACCGCCGCCCTGCGCCCTCGCCGTCCACCTTGCGCGGTAGTTCTCTCCTCCCTTTCTCTTTTCTATTTCATTCTTTTGTTGTGGTTGTGTATTCAACTGATTGTGGCTGACCACCACTCATTCGCGCAGCCACCGCAGGTAGCACCACCGTGTGCCGCCGTCGCTCAGCCCTGCCGCAAGCCACCTCTGTCCGCCGGCCAACTCTCTCTCCTCCTCCTTGAATTGGTTACTTTCTTAAACCCTAAGTAACTAATTATTTTAAATTAAAGTTTGTTAATTTAGATTATGTTCTTAAATTAAATTTATAATTTTTATGGTAAATGTGATTTTCAGATTTGATGTTGAGATTAAAAACGAATTAATTTTCAGTTTTGATTAATTAAAATTAAGATTAGGGCTTCATAATTTATTAACTTGAATTATGTTTTCTTGAATTAAAGTTATGGGTTTTGTGATTTAAATTATAAATTTGAGATTATATGGATTTTATAATAAAGTTATTAATTTTCAGATTATCAAGTTACATTGAAATATTGGTTTTTGATTGTTTAAAGCATGAAATTCAAGGTTTTTATAATTATTAATCATGATAGGTTGAGTATGGATTATTGAATTGATTGTTTTGAGATACTAGGAACGTAGGTTGACCTTGGTGAAGCTTTTAAATGAATTTATATTGCTGAAAATTTAAAGTACGATGTTTGCAAAAGTTTTCAACGAATTTCAATCACTAGTTCAATAATTATGATGCTAGGAAAGCAAATGTTTAAGTTTTGATATTGGGGAAAGCTCTAAATATGTTTAGGATACGTTTAGAATGCTTTATTATGGTTGCCAATGACTAGAAGTTGATTGTGATTACTTGTTGGTTGTTTTAGGCGGAGAATTCTCTTTAGGCGACTTTTGAAAGTGTTAAAGTGGCCTATCAGTTTGTTTACACAAGGTACGTACATACCTGTGTGCTTGGAATGTGTGCTAATTGTTGAAACCATGTTGAATTGTTGATGAACTTGGTTATGTTAATGTTATTGATGAACTTAGTCAGGTTGAATTTGCATGTTTGATACTGTTGGATGAACATATTAAACCTTTATTGCATTTTGAGGATTTTAACATGTTAGTATGGAAGATTGATGCAAACATGTTTGATTGGGAACACTAGATTATTTAGTATATAATTCAGATCAGTTAATTGTTGTTCCCTTTTAGCTTTTCACTACTTTATGAGGGCGGAGGACCTTATTTAGTAAGTTGAAACCTTATACCCATATTCAGGGGTTGATCAGTATTAAAGAAAAGATTGGAGTTAATTGGAATGAGTCTTGTTTGATGCCTTGTGATCACTTACTCAATTCCAAGATAAAAACAGTTATAAATAAATGTGAGTTGCATGCCTTATGTGATTGTTGAGTCATAACAGGGTGTCAATTTGTAAATCATGTAAAGTGAAACTGAGTAGCAATAGCTTTAGACTGTGCACGTCTAAAGTGACGGACAAACAGGAGTTGGGGGTTCATGGTGGTAGCCCATGGCCTTTCATTCGGACCGGATTGATCACCGCGTCCTATTTTCAGTCAAACGTTCCTCGATATCGCAGGTCACTGAGGTTACGGAGTCGCGCCCGTACCTCGTCTAGCTAGAAAACTCGGTCCATTGCCTATTTCAATTAAAATAATATTATTGTTATAAAAGTCTAGTCCAGTCTAGCCTAGTCTAGTTAAGTATGGTCGTCAGATTATCATGCTTTGTCTGCCCTTATTTATGTTCATTAGTGTCATGTTAGGATTGATCGTTTAATAGTATCATGTTAGGATTATTATTGTTTTAGTATGTAGTACTCAGCTTTGCTGATTACGTGCTTTGTTTGTGTGTGTTGATCATGGCTATGCCTTATTGATCCTGTGATGACCCATCTTTGGTGAGCAGTCTCTAAGGATCAATAAGCGTTGCCCATCTACAGGTTTGAAGATGATGCATCATTGGGATCGGGATT
Source organism: Spinacia oleracea (assembly GCF_020520425.1). Lineage (NCBI taxonomy): Eukaryota > Viridiplantae > Streptophyta > Magnoliopsida > Caryophyllales > Amaranthaceae > Spinacia > Spinacia oleracea. Next base: position 58,551,603 of record NC_079488.1, on the reverse strand, counting down.
AGAGAGCTTGTAGTTATATTTGTTTAATTAAGTGATTTAATTTGTTAATTTGGACTTGAAATTTGTCGTACTATTCGTGATTCCTTATTTTCGTTAATTGGTTTTTGAACTTAATATGTAATCGATTATTTATAAACCTAAAAGTTAGTTTTATGTTTTCCGCTGCAAAATTCTGAATAAGCCGTTACGTTTTCACACGGGCGATAATACTTCGATAATTCTCTATAGTTATATTTATAAAAGGGTTATTTTAGAAAACGGGAATTGTTGGGGTGTTACAATAGTACTATGTGCATTTATGTTTTTAAAGTCTGTTCTATTTTTCGATGTCAGGCCGATTCTAGAACAACCCTTTTTGTGTTACGAGTAATTTAATTAGGCTCAGGTCTATTCAACTTATTAATCTGAAATGAACTTATCTGAAGTAAACTTAACTTAAACTCTGTTATGTTCACCTCATTTTCACTTATTTTAGGAAAAATAAGTTCAGATAAGTTCAAAAAAAATAAGGGTTATCCAAGTAGAATTAAAAACTAAAATAAGTTTATATAAGTTCAGATAAGATAAGTTCAGGAAAATTAAGTGTAAATCAGGTGAATATGACCCACCTTTATATGAATTTATTTTATCTAAAAAAACCTAGTTTGTCTAAATAAACGTAGAGCGATTTCCTTTAATATTGTTTAAAGGACGTCAAATTCTCAAAATGCGCCACTTTCTAACTTATTTCCCACCATACCGTCCACGTCAGCATTATCACTGGTCTATTTTTTTTTAACAAAACGGCACTAAACCGCTATCTGACATTGTTTATATATTCCCTAAATAAAAACTTAAAGTGAGCTTCCAAAACAAAACTTACCGCACCCTCGTTATGTTTTAAAGCAAACCGCCACCTGAGATAGCGGTTTTGTTTTAAAGCAAACCGCTATCTCAGATAGCGGTTTATAACATTGAACCGCCATCTGAGATGGCGGTTTGCTTTAAAACGAAACCGCTATCTCAGATGGCGGTTCAACGCTGAACCGGAAAAAAAAAAAATACTTCTCTTTCTCCTTGGCTGACGTGGACGGTATGGTGGGAATTAAATTAGAAAGTAACGTATTTTGGGAATTATTAGATCTTTATGCAATATTGAAGGAAATCGCTCATAAACGTAATTGTGTATGAAAAATTCTATTAAAAAACTTTCTTTTTCAAAATTTATTTTAATTAAACTTATCTAAACTTAACTAAAATTATATGAAATTATTTTGTATAAAATAAGTCAAAATAAGTCACAACTTACCAATGGCAATTTAACTCCCACATATATGTGGCGCCAAAACCACTAAAACCAATCCCCTCTCTCTCTCCTGGAGCTCCACTGAAATTTCCGCAAAGCTACTCCCATGGCTCTCCTAATCAACACCATTAACACAACATCACTCTCTAATCTAAAATCACTCTCATTCCACAACTCCTTCCCCCAAACACTCTCTCAATCGACACGAAAATCTTCTCCAATTCGTCTGTGGCCAAATCATTTCACAATTGTCCAGCAATTGAATAAGGAAGAAGAAATTAAAGGCGATGATAGTTCGAATAAATCACAAGATTCTTCGATTGGGAAACATAAGAAGAGATTATCTGAACAATCGTCGTGGGAAACGAAGGATTCGAGGGGCAATGATTATCTTTACAAGCTTGGTGCTGAGGCTGATAATATGAACATTGCTGTGGGTGCTAAGTCGGGTGTTATTGATGATCTCTTCACCGGAAATTTTCTCGGCCGAGATTGTAATGCTCCTCTCCCGCCTCATTCTTCAATCCCATTTTGATTTTGGTTATTTGAAGTTATCGTGTTGTTAGAATTCAATCAATTGCTCCAGTTTTAGCTGAAAAAAAGTTGTCATAGTTCCGATAATAAGGGGTCTGGATAACATGACAATTGACAACTAATTCAGCATAGAACAACATATGATGTGAAAAAGAATTGGATACGCATTTTGTTATGTTATTGAAATTATCATATTGTTAGAATTCAATCATTTTCGGTTTTAGGATGTACGGAAAAAGTTACCACAGTTGCGAAAATAATATTGTTTATGATAGAGAGGTTTGGATAGCATTAATACTAATTCTGGATATAGGAGTGTAAATAACATATGGTGTGAAAAAGAATCGGACATTCAACACATGATAGCACCATCAGTTCATCACAATTGTATTGTATCACTATAATTGTTCTATAACATGTTATCTCAGATGACTATAGGGTTGTGTGCTCGTTCAAATCAGATTTCATATGGTATGCTCATGGACTCATGGTAGTTCATAGATCATATGATGATTCTTTTACATTTTATTCACTTGTAAAATTCATTGTATTGAAGATTTCTGTATTTTTTGGGGGAATGATGTGCAGCGGACATAGTATTCGACTATAGACAAAAGGCCACGAGGTCGTTTGAATACTTGCAAGGCGATTATTACATCGCTCCCCTATTCTTGGTTAGATTCTTTTTCTATATTTTTATTTGTCTCCTCTCATTTTATGATTATTTGCTTGCTGTTTAACTGATGCAAATTCTCAGAGTACATATGATTCCTAGTCTTGCTTTTCTTTTACTGGTTGAATATAGGAGTGAATGAGGTAAGTTAATAAGACAATTTAGATAATACTTGTTATTCTTTCGGGCACTTGACAAAGAATTTTGCTGCCTTCCTTCTAAGGTTGGTTGGTTGTGGGCCTTATGGCAGGTTCAGGATTGACTAGTGTGTACATGCTAACCCCTGCAGTCCTGTCAGCAGTAGGATCTGTATTTGTGAGTAGCCCTTGGAAACCTGATAGGCGTGGTCTGTTTTGGTGCATTTTTTTTGTTTTCCGTAAACTGTTTGGTTTTGATATGCATACTTCAAAATGGAAGACCACTGACTACTAGCAGTCGACCCAAGATAAATTTTTCATATAAGGAGTAGTATTTCTTTTTGGGATTGCTTATTTTACGTATTTAAATAACATTTACATACCTATATTGTTTAATATTGCATTTCTTTGGAGCTAAACACAGAATGAGATTATTAGAAATAAGCGGGCAGTTATCCATCAGATGGGCTTGTGCGTCACTTTGTTGCATGGCTGAAGTGCTGAACTGGTCTAAGCTCAAAAGATTGTCCCTCTCAGGAAATTGTGTTTCGCAACCACTGTTTAGGGGCTTTGTTTTTTTAATTTAAGTGCTGAGAAATCAGATCAATTGGGCTTGTGGGTTTGAATTACATTGATTGTATTTTAGTTGGCAGCCTGTTAGACTTGATTTAATGAGGTTCCAAATCTAAGGATACAGGATATGGTACTTGCTTGGCTTATTATTAACACTGAAGCAGCCAGAAGACCGAGCTTTATTAGCAGAAAACTGTTTAGCCATTTTAGGTGTTACTAAGGTGCGTGTCAGTCCAATTATTGTTCGAAGGAATCCTAAGATTTGTCTAGTCAAGTTGTCAGACATAATTTTTTTTTCTTTCTTTGAGTTTTGTATTAGTACTTTAGCTTATCCACTTAGGTGGTTCGTCCAAGTGTCCAACTACAATGCAACTATTTGATACGCCTTGAGTCTGGTTGTCTTTTGCATATTTTGGCTAGAGTAGGACCACGTTTTGTTATTGGTAGGTACTGTTTACGTAGACAGACCAAACATTTTTAGCGCATTTTCCAAAGCGCTTAGCTTTTTGTCATCTTAGTTTTTCACAGCATTCTAGATAGATGTAGAGTGTGTCTAGTCTCAGTTTCTAGCTGATTTAGGTGAGTGTATAAGACTATAAGCCTGCAAGATGTTTATGTACGCTGTTTTCAGATTTGGTTGAGAAATTGAAGTGAGAAATTCTCCCTTGCAAATCATACTTTGTTTTGTGAGTGAAGCAATTCAAGTTACCCTTGTTGTAAGGAGATTGAATCCTCTAACGATTAAAAACCCTAAGACTAGTTTCTTAAAGTGAGTGAAGCCTAAAGCAAACTACTCTTAACCCCCCTAACACAAACCTAGGTGAGTGAAGCTTGGGAATTAAAGAACCCTCCTTTTCCCCTTCACCAAGTGGTATAAGAGGAGATAAGCTGAATTTACATCCTCTGTACCTTCGTACACTTTACAGTTACAATGTGTGTTGATCTGTGTAACATCACTGTGACTCTACGAGGGTTCTGGAATTTAATGCATCAAGTTAAGAGAATGCGAGGGTCAGTTTCAGAAATGAGCCAACCAATCTTCTCAACTTGATGATGTATACAAACGTAAAATGGTTATTGAAATAAGAAGAGGGGTATGGTCATGTCTGATCGCAGTATCAAGCTGGAGTGCTAAACCACAAAAGCATCCAGCCGTAGGCAGAAAAAAAAGGATTTAGAAAGAGTACATTGACGGGAGTACATGTACTTCACAGTCTTTTCTGTGTTTTGAACCTGTAAAACATACATTGCTGCATCACTTGTTCCTCTGAATTCAAATACTTTGAGGAGCAGTGTGGGCCCAAAGAAACATTTCCAGTTTACTGCTAGAAGAATAAATGATTTGGCATGGAATTTTGGCTTGTTGGAGATACTTTTTAGTTGAAAGTAATTGAGTCCTCGCTACAAGTTTGGAATGGTTGATTGAGGTTATTGATGTAACAATTTAATCTGATTTGAAAAGAAGTCTTGCCAACTTGGACATTTGGACTGAGTTGCTGACTCTTTGAGTCAAGTTCATAATTTCATATTTTTCTCTTAGGTTTTGCTATTACAGTATTACTAATGTTCAACTTGCTGCAGGACATAAATCCATGCTTATTTTGTGGACACTTTCTGTGATAACTAGAAAATTATAAGAATGTTTTTTGTCCTTTTGAGCCCCTTCATATAACCCCTTTTCTGTATAATTTACTTTCTTTAGTAAAATAACCCACAATAGTTACTTTCCTTTTCTCATGTGACAGGATAAAGTTGGTAAGTTGCCAGGAATCACCAAATGATAATTTTGTGGATATTCCTTCAGTGATATTTGTGACAGGGTAATCTGTATCTGAACTCTGAAGTAAATTTTACCTCTGTTATTATTTTATGATACGCTGCAATGTTCGTTTTTTCCTTTTTTATTTACCATCTGGAACATGAAATTGGTAACAATGGGATAAATTCATGAATGATGTGTCATCTTCCTTTTTTATTTTCCCTGTAAAATTAGCATATATCGTTCCACCAACAAATAATAAAACAATGCTAAGGGCACAAACTGTACGAATCTGGACAATCCAGGTTCTGACTGACTTTGACACCACATATCCTGAAATAGACCACAAACACGTGGATGGAACTAATAAAAAATAATTTTCCGGCTAGTAAATCTGCAGTGTTATACGAGCAACATATTGGTATAGAAAGTAAATTTGAGAATCATATCGCTTTTCAATTAATCTAAACATCTGCTGCAGGAGTGCCAATATATTGGAATTACCTGATACATATATGTAACTGGACTTGTATCAAAATCAGATTATCTGCTTGTGTTCGTGATTTTTCAATATCTTTCCAAAATGACCCACTAGAATAACATGGATTCTTATTCGTTATTTTCTTTGGTTAAAGGAAACATCCGAAGAAAAATATTAATCTAAATACCAATGCATTTTGTTTCTTGCACACCTATCTTTTCAATGGCCAACGTGATAAATTGAAGTGGACGCTGGATTTTCAGTCAATAAGTAACTGTACTATTATAAGTTCATTTCATGCCTGGTCATGTTATTTGGATTTGTTTTGACGTATTGAACTTTTTGTTCTGTTTGTGCAGTTTGCCACATCGTAAAGAATTTCATTGCTCATATTCTGAACGCTAAAGTTCCCCTGATCCTAGGTAATAATGGTTCTTTCTATCTCACTTTTCATTGGCTACTGAAAAACAAAAGAGAAAGATTTGTGCAAGTGTGACACCCCAAGTCCCACATTAGAGGATTATGCGAGGAACGATCAGTTTGAACTTTGAAGATATATAACCACTTAACAAAACTTGGTCTTTATTTGGGCGTCAAGGGTCATTTCTGTTGACCTGTTGGGGGATTTCCCTACACAGCGGAATAGCGGATAGTTGGCAGTGGTATTGAGCTGGATTGTTACAGAGCTCAGCTGAAAATATGGAATTATCCAGATTGCCTGGTTATTGATCTATGGGAGTCTGCATAAGAGAAATAATTTTCTTATAGGAGCTCAATCCCTCCTACTAAAAAATACAAGATCTTCCGTTTTGGAGTTCAGTGGTCATTATATTTCAATCTATGGTCCCATTCTGTACTTCTCCGCACTCCATAATGGATTGAGTTACAGAGATGTGGGGCTAGATATTGTTACAGAGCTTAAGCTATCATGTTTTCCCATTTTCTTGATGTGCTCTTGAAGAAACATGGTTCTTAAATTTATTGACTTTGCAAATGTTACAGGCCTTATTACTCTTATTTTTATTAAAGAACTCAATGCATTTACCCCAAATTATTATTCCCTATACTCAAACTCAAAATCAAAACCCAAAAAGCCACAAATCATTTGGAGGGTAGCTATGCTTCTAAAGATTTTTATATTTAATTATTTTCCTAGTAATATAACTTTTGAAGCTTTGGCTTGAGAAATCATTTTCGGTTAGCACATTAATGATTCTCCAAGTATTATGGGATTTTGTTTTGCGGAGTTATTGGATGTTATTACATGGAATGCAGAGATTGAGACACTTTGATAACTATAATGACTTCCTAAGTGTTGGGATCTTGAGAACTTGTATGAGATACATGGATTTGACGGCGCTAAGACATACTGAGTAGTTGAAGTCGGTGTATCTTTGGGTACGCTGCAATTGTGTTGTTGTACGAATAGGAGGTTAAAGTGATTGTGGGTGTGACGTTGCCAACCGTTAGTCTATTTGTGAGTGCCTATCAATCACCATGTAGTTTTGGATGGGGAGGTGAATCCATGTCACGGAAAGCACATCAGGCCATCTGGGCTATGCAGAGATTACACTTTCATAAGTGAAATAAGGAATTGTTTTTTTCACAGTTGGGTTTTATAGTTAGGGTAAAATCAGGGTCTAGGTAGTGTATTCTCCACGTGTGCCATGAAGGTGATGCGTGTCGCACGGTTAGACTCACAATAGGAAATAGACAATGCATTCAATTCTGGGAGGAGGCGTAGAGGGGAGAAACCTTTATGTGTCCAATTCCAGTTATCCTTGTGTCATTGCACCCTGCTGCATCTATTTGTGCTTTCCAAATTCCATATTGAAAGTGTATTTAATTTCCATTTTTATAGGCTGTCATGGAACTAGAAGAGCTTTATTTAATATTTGATGGTTTAGTTCATCAGAGGGAAGATTCCGAGTATGGGATAGGTGATGCATCAGAACACTTCATCCATGTCCTTTCTGGATCTTCCCTTCTCCAATTGCCAACTTCATTTGGAAGACTAAGGTTCATCTTAAGATGAGGGTTTTTGTGGACATTGGCTTGCTTAACATTATTACTCGTGATATATACTCCAAAAGAGAAGACCTGATAGTGATTGTAAGTTGTCTTGCCAGATAATTATATGTTTTATATCCTTAACTGACTAATGAGTCAATAGTGAAACCTGCTCACGTGTCTTTCTTTATTTCCAGGTGGCACATAATTTCTGGAGCTGGCTGTATTCTAGTGCATGGGAACCTTAGGTTTGCCTTCTCGGTGTTTGGGATTTGTTGCACTCGTGATGTATAGGGATTAAATCTGCAGTGGGGAAGTTGATGTGGTGCACTTCTTTTATGGTGATTCCCTAGTGCATGCGGTTAGGACGACATAGTGCATTATTCAAAGATCTTTATCTTGAGATTTGTTATGGGATTAGGACACTTGTTTAGCTTCCTTCTAGGCTAAAAAGTTGCTAGTGTTTCAAGAATATGCTTGATTCTGGAGACGTAAGGAATTGGGTTAATTTGTGATACATGCTTCTAATTAATGACTGGTTGTCCTCCTAGTTCTTACTTGTTTACTCTAGCACATACATGCGTGCTCTCACACATACACACATAAGATAAATCTATAACCCTGTGTGTCTTATCAACTAGGTAAACACATTGTTGGTCTTTACTGATGGACCTTTTTCCTTTTTCCTTATGTGCTATGGCATGAGTGCATATATATAACTTAAATGTATTGTCACTATTTTGGACAGGAATTTGGGGAGGTAAAGGTCAAGGGAAGACATTTCAAACGGAGCTTATTTTCAAGGTTTTGGGAGTCGAGCCAGTTATAATATCTGCTGGAGAACTGGAATCCGAAAAAGCTGGTTTGTAAATTGATTTCTATCTGTACTCCCTCCATAAATTGTTTTTGAGCTAGTTATTAAGTGATCCTTGTTAGAAACTATACTATATACCAAAACGGAAAACAAAGAAACTAGATTAAGGTGTGATAATTACCCCATCGAATTTAGAGATGGGGGTGCAAAAAAAATGAATACAAACCTTGTAAGCTAATAACCAAGAAATTTTGGAACCAAGTTAATTTAAATCAGAATTTTCGGGCCAAATTTATTATAAATCATAAATTCATCCATCATTTTATTAGTCTTGGACCCATTTTTAGATTAATAATCAAATGGTTACGTTAAAACACTTTATTGATTGTAATGCTAGATAGTTAACTACAAACAATTTTATAAGTTATTTGTTGTAACTTTTTATATATGTTAATAAGTAAATATGTCCATGACAATAATATCATATAGATCATAGTAAGTTGATATAATACTTGTTTAAGATGGGTGAATCAAGAATCAACAAAATTGAAGTACCTTATTTTATTTGCACTATACATGTAGTAAATATTTCCACTACTTCGCTTGCTGCTACTGCTAGTAAAGCAAAACTAAACACAGTTAAGAAAAATGTGTTTAACAAGGATCGAACCTTTGACCTCCGCGCCTCTCCAAACACTTACGCATATTGCAAGTTTCCGTTCCTTTACCACTGAGACAAAGGTTAACTCAATTACTTAACCAAAGCACAGTTAAATATATAAAGCTATAAAAAACATCATCTCCTTCCTATGTGGGAAGACTTTGTCCCACATATTCACCATTGAAGATTGTAATCCAACAATCCCTTCATACATAATTGAGTAATCGAATGCTTCTTTTGTGATTTTTAGTTGTTGACTGGATTCTTTTGTGATTATATGATTACCAGAAAGTATTTTCTTCACTTGAAAACCCCTTACCTGAAATAGTCAGTACTTATATGAACTTCTTGGCCTTTTTCTAGAACTATTTGAACTTGCGATAAGTTGTTAAATGAACTTGGAATCGCTTATCTGAACTTATCCAAACTTATTTGAACTTCTATGATTGTATTAAAAAATTTGTTTGAACTTATTTTTCCTACCATTTATTTTTTGAAGGTGAAAGAGTAAGGCCTTAGTTTTATCATTATCATGAGTTGTTTGTCATGTCTTTTGGAATTTGTTTGTTCTGCTTCTTTGGGTGAGTGCTTCTTTTTGCCTCTATTAGTCACTCTACCAAATGCATGATAATGCAACATTTAAGGCGCGTTCTCTTCAACTTATAGGACCTTATAAGTCCTGGTTTAAAGTTTATTAGATGATTTCTAAACTTTTAGCCATTAGAATATTTATAATCGTCAATTGCGAACCATTATTAGTAACAATAAATTAATAAGGTAATTCTTATTTACCTCTTAAATTAATATTTACATCTTATAGGACATTATTGGAACTTGTATGACCTTATTGGACCGTATTGAACTTAAAAGACCTGACACTTATTTAATTAAAGTGTTATAAGTTGAAGAGAGCACACCCTTAGTCTAGTAATTTTTCATTAAGCGATGCTTGCATTTGATACCTAGTATAATCTAGTATTCAACCTTTTAGTCTCACTACTACCTCCCTATTAGACTCTCTTAGGAATCAAGTTTATGGAGAGAATTTGCATTATTAATTGTTAAATTTTAAAAGCGTTTAATTTTAAGCTCGATGATGCAGAAATTTTAATCAACAAATCTATTACATTATACTAAAACAGACACCAGGAGTGACACATGTCACTTCCTGGTGCAAAATTTTCCCGCCAAAAACATTTTCTAAAAATATATCTAGTTTAATTCTTTTTTATTTTTCATCCTTTTTTATAAACTGGTTATGTATGGAAAAAAAATTAGAATATAAGAATATGACAACTAATAGATATCACATAATAATAATTTGCTTTAAATAATTTTTGTAATATTTTAGTCAAATAGGTATATCAAATGGAAAATTTATTTACTTAATATTTTGGTCAAATTAGTATATTAAGCATATAAAATATGTAATACTTACCAATTTTTTTTTTTTTTTGTAATACTCCGTAGTAGGACGAAAATTGTATATTAAATGATGAAATGAGTATGTAACTGATCTATTATAATGCATTTGCTTTATGAAGAGAAACATATCTGTTAAACATCTTATAATAATTTTAGATATCCGTGCGTGCACGGGATCTAATCTAGTTATACATATTTACTTGTCTTTAGCATGTGTCAAGAGGATCATTGGTGAAAATTATTCTAAGTTTACAAAGGATACATATGGATAGTTGTCATTCATTAATATCCAATTTCTTGGTTATCTAAAGAATCTTCCTTCGACATTATAATTATGCCTCCCATCACTAAATATGTTTTAGAATATAATTCCTGTATGTACTTCATTTTGTCACTTATCCAAGAGAGGGAGGTCAAACCGTTTTGCAAATGCAACAGTGACAGCTCTAATGTGATAAACAGTGCTGTATGGTGTTTCTTACTGTCTGATTTCCATTACAGGGGAACCTGGTAAACTAATACGGGAGAGATACAGAACAGCCTCTCAAGTGGTGCAGAACCAAGTTAGAAGCTTTTCCTCTTTCTCTAACAATTTATGTAGTGTTTGGGAAGTCTCTGCCAAATAGTTGACCAAGTAATGAAAAGGGATTTTCTTTGGTGTGGTATATCACTGCTTATATGGGCACAGGTGATTAGGTGAATTGTATAAGACAACAATTAATCCATACATATAAAATGACTATCAGAAAATGGCCTTGTACTTAACAGTTAACTAATTCAATTCCTATTTGCATCAGTATTTTCCAAGGATGGGGGAGTTCTTTTCATTTTCATTTTCATGTTTGAATTAAATAATTCCTCGCCTTTCCTTATCTGTAGGTTGAACCAGTTAGTCCTGTTTAATCCCGAAATAATAAAACAAACCTACACTTAACTATGCTAATTGTTGCCTAAATCCCTAGTCCCCGCTAACCACAAACCTTAAAGAGTAAAAGTATAACATGAAGTGGGACATTTTTGTCACTATTTAGCAAATTGCGACATCATAAACAATCTCATACTAGTGAATAAGGTAGCCATGGTATGGAATTATACTTGTTTATTACATTTAGAATTAGGAGAAAAATCATCAATCCCGGGTAACCAACAGCATTGATTGCTACAATAGCAACGTAAGGGTTCCCATTTACAACTGTGTGTCACTTATGTCAACTTGTTTAGGAAATTACAGACTAAACAACTCATATAACTAGCATAAGACATCACCTTCATAAAACTAATTCCAGACTTCCAGAGCTTATTTATGACTTCCAGAGCTTTTTATAAATAAACTGTCATTTATACAACATTAAGGACAAGTTATTCAGAAAAGGACAAGGTATTCAAAAATACTCAAAGAACTAATTATTGTCAAACCAAACACAGGAATGTATAATTTCTTGCTTTTCACTCCCCTTCCTTTCCTTTCCTATACTAAAACCAAGCAGGCTGAAGAATCGTTCTATTAATATGTAATGTATTGAGGATCTTCTTCTGTAATCTTCAGTGGAAAGAAATTGTGAATAGCATCAGTATCTTAGAGCCTAATAGAAAGACACCCAGCTCCAAGGCCTAAGTCCATAATGCTGTCTTCCCCTTGGCTTGTACAGGGAAAATTGAGCTGTTTGATGGTCAATGATATTGATGCTGGGATCGGTAGATTTGGTGAGCTCCTATCTTCTCAGAATATGTAATTATATGAGTTAGATAATATGACTACACTAACACAAGTCTAATTTTTACTGCAATATCTTCCCTTTTGTAGGAGATACTCAAGTGACAGTTAACAATCAAATTGTATCCGGAACTTTGATGAACTTGGCGGATAATCCCACCAGAGTTAGCACCGGACAAAAATGGCGTGAAACGGATATTACGAATAGAATTCCTATTATTGTCACAGGAAATGACTTTTCAACAATTTATGCTCCTCTAGTCCGTGATGGGAGGATGGAGAAGTTCTACTGGTATGTATTATGCCCAGCAGCTCAAATAGATATAACAACTTAAATCTACTTTTACTCGGATCATACAGTGATCCTTGCAGCCTCCTGCCACTATTTATGTTTATGGTTATTTAAGTGCTTATCGGTTAAAAGGTCTATAAGCTTAGAAAGGTATGTAGGAGTCAGAATTTACAAATTCCTAACTCACATAAATTTGATAAAATGATGGGGAGAAACAAGGGTTACAAGTTACAACCCAAAAAATAAAAATTACTCTCTCTTTATTCTATAATTCTCTTCTTCTGCATTATACATTGAAAATCAAATGCTTTATTTATAATTGTTAATTTATTAAACATACAGAGGATGAGAATTTGTCTCATTATCAACCTTTCACTAATTTTAACCACTGTTAATAAAAGCAAAGTAACTCTAACATTATTCTAAATTAAAGTTTGAATTTCAATACACCCCCACAAACTTTAATTGTCATAAAGCATTTCTGATAAATATATTGAGAGGCTAAAAGCTTGAGTATCTTATATTATGATCATCAAATATATAGTACATAGACAATGCCAATCCTACTAGGCAATAGGAAGCAAATAACGTAGACTAACTGCTAAAATAACCCAAAGACTAGAATTATAAACTAACTTAAATACCAACTCTAGTAATAGAATTATATCCTAGTTCTAATTACCATAACACCCCCCTCAAGTTGGAGTATGGTGAGGATCGAAAATGCCCAACTTGGATAACAAGTAATCAACTTATGGTGATCTGAGCCTAAGACAAATTAACATTGAAAGGACTTTGAATCAAAATAATTGGAAAGTATTACGGAGAATGCTACAATGGAAGACCCTAAAGCGAAAGTCATTAGAGAGAATGCCATAAAATGGATGAACGAATGTGGAGCGGAGATAAGAATCGAATCAAGAGCAGCGGCCATAAAACAGATGAGGGAAAGGGACGGGCTTGCGGATGAGTTAAGTAAGATTAAAAAAATGGTTAGACCAGGAGAGAAGTTTCTGGAAATCGTTAAAGCCCTTTTGTTCAAGAAAAAGGAAAGGAAAACGGAAAAGGAAACGAAGAAGTTGAGTTGTTCAAGAGGAGTTTTTGTCAAGATCATCATCATCAACAACTTCTTACAATAAAGCTTCATTGGAATATACTGTTAATAAAAAAAAAAAATACCCGTTTCAGCAACAATTGATATTATCTCAGCTGGGAAACTTCATCAGGAAAAGCTTCCACCGCCGTCGCCCATTCAATCTCGTTTACCTGGTAACAAGTCTGCACTACCAGATTTAAGACAAGAGTTGTTGTTGGAAGTAATAATGCAAGAGGAGGACGAAGATGAATGTGTAAGGTCACTAATGGAACTAAGGCCAAAGTTCTCGTCGTCGTTTCTGCCATCCTCATCACCTTCCTTACCAGAGAAGAAAAGCAAGCAGTCGACAACGGAGAGGGAAGAAGAGGAATGTGAACGGTCACTAAGACGACTAAATCAAATGTTCTCAGCTATGTCATCCTCATCACCTTCCTTACCAGATAAGAAAAGACAGCAGCCGGCGACGGCAACGACGAGAGAGAAGATGAATGTGAACAGTCACTAAGACGACTAAGTCAAATGTTCTTAGTTATGTCATCCTCATCAACCTCACTACCATCGTCGTCATCGTTGGGAATAGTGCAAGGAGAGGAAAAGAGGCAACACATTGCCGACAAGAAAAGCAAGAAAAGAAAGTTGCTGCCGCCGGCAAGGGAAGAAGATGAATGTATACGGTCACTATTAAAGTTTTCGTTGTCTATACCATCCTCGTCAACTTCAACATCATCCCTAACCCTAGGAAAAAAGCATATTAATAGCAATAAGACAAAATTGAGGGTTAGGGTTACACCACCAACGTTGGCGGCTTCACTACCCCAGGAGTTCATGACAATAAATAAAGGAATACAGAGGTACGGACGTGAAACTAGTGATACAGAAGCTAATAACTATGTCTGATCATGACAACAGACAAGATTGGTTGAGTTTAGGTGTTGGAAATATCGTGTCACGGGATTTTCTCCATGAGAATGAGAAGGAGAGGTTGGGAGTAAAAGTCAGACCTAAACCAAGTATTAGGGCTATGTAGATTGAGCCATCATTAGAGGTAAAATCCATTGACTTAAGTATTGGGATGTGGGTCACCAATAGTTGGAAAGAAGTGAAGCAGAGGAATGGGATACAAGTGAGCCAAAATTTCCAAGTTTGGTTTTTTAGATGTGTTGGAGAGGATAATGAAGGGGATAAGCTTGGGTTTGCTCTGATACCATGATAAATATATTTGAGAGGCTAAAATTTTTAGTATCTTGTATTATAATCATCAAATATGTAGTACATAGACAATGCCATTCCTACTAGGCACAGGAAGCAAATAACGTAGATTAACTGCTAAAATAACCCAAAGACTAGAATTATAAACTAACTTAAATACAAACTCTAGTATTAGAATTATATCTTAATTCTAATTACCATAACAATTTCTCTCAATCTTCTGAATATATCATGAATATATCATGAGATAGGGGCTTCATAAAAATATTTCGACTTGCTGGTGGTATTACAATACTGGAGCGCAATTGTTTCTTGCTAAACTTGATCTCAAAGAAAATGAAACCTTGTATCAATATGTTTTCTTCTCCCATGTTGTACCAGATTTTTCGCAACCTTCATTGCTCACGTGTTGTCAACATATATTGTAGTAGCTTCTTCTTGAGCATGACCAAGTTCTTGTAAGAGATTTCTTAACCATAATCTTCACAAATCGCAGATGAAGCTGCTATATATATTCTGCTTCATAACTTGATAATGCGACTACTGGTTGTTTTTTAGAATTCCATAAAAGCAATTGAACCTAGATAAAATGCATACATTGTTTTACTTTTTCTTTCATCTTGATCACCAGCCAATCACTATCAGAATAATCAAACAATGTTGCTTCATTTCCATAAGAATACAACATTACAAAATCTAAGGTACCTTTAGTATACCTTATTATTCTCTTCGCAGTGCACCAATGAGAATTTCTAGGTGTTTCCATGTATCTACTAACAAGTATGACTCCATATACAGTATCAAGTCTGGTGATAAACTTCCAACTAAACTCTTGTACAAAGTTGGACCAATTAATTTCCCTTTTCCGACTTTTGTCAACTACAACCCTGTTTCGATAGGTGTGCTTATTGGTTTGCATGAGTCCCTTTTAAACTTCTCAATAATCTCCTTCGCATATTTCTTCTGTGAAATAAAAATTCAATAAAAATTCCATCAGTTCACATTGCTTTACCTCTATGAGTCTATGCCAAGAAAGAAATTCATTAGCCCACAATAAATATTACTCTCTTTTTATTCTATATTTTTCTTCTTCTGCATAATAAATTGAAAATCAAACGCTATATTTATAATTATTAATTTGCTAAACATGCGGACGATGAGAATTTTTCTCATTATCAATCTTTCACTAATTGTAACAATTGTTAATAAAAGCACGCTAACTATAGCGTTACTCTAAATTAAAGTTTGAATTTCAACAAAGTCAGGCTGACAATGCAAACTGATATTCCTAGTTTCACTATAGTTTTGATGACTGTAATTCTGCATCTGAGATCAGTTGTCTATATTTTTGTTTCATTATTTTCTTTTTGATTTGTCGAAGTGAAAATCAACATTACCTCTGACAACAAAACCTGGAAACCAGTAATATCTGTTTCCAGTTTTTGATTTTTCAATGGGTAAATTATCATCAGTTGTACTAGTCATCTTAACTCTCCAAACTGACCACAATACCTGGAAACCAGTAATATTTGTTTACAAACATCTGATCTTCGTTTTTACTAAAATCTATCCAGCTCATAATGGTCATGACTACAAAATGAGCCTTATATATCAATTGGTTTTTATGTGTGTATGAGAATGAAACGTAGAATTGAGCCTGTCAAGACCTCTGAGTATAAATAGCTATATAACATAGAATAGAGGTATGAATCATAGATTGTTTTCTTTCTTTTATCTAGTTTGAAGTGCCTAATTGTCTACTGTAGCAAGGTGTCTTAGATGGGTACTCTGGGTTTAATGAAGAGTCTGAGTAGCATAGTCGCCTAGTTAGCTCTAAAACTTCCATACTACTGTAATAGTGTTTATTTTTATGAAAAACTGTATCACGGTTGTAACTTCGCGTATTTTGTCATATCAGGCAGCCAGATCACGAGGATATTTTTAACATTGTTAACCGGATGTATGAAAAAGACGGTATATCAAGGGAGGAGGTTCTCAGCATTGTGAATACGTTTCCTAATCAGGGTAATTGTGTACACGTTTCTTCTCAAATATAGTTCTCTGGACTCCATATTTATCAACATAGAACCCTGATACACTGAAAATTAAAGAGAGACAGACTTTTCCCTCTTGGTAAACTATGATTTGTTCAGATCCCTTGGGGGAATCAATCAACACTAAGAAAATTTAATCTTGCAAGAATGAATCAATGGGTTTTAAACCAAGAGAATCACTCCCCTGGATGCTTTTGACCAGATTACTTTTGTAAATAAAGAAAGCCATCATTTTAGAAAACAAAATTATAAGAGTCCTGCAGAATATGGCCATGTAAAATAATTCAAAGTTTTACTAGGATTCTTAATTTACAGGAAAACTGAATCCAAACTATAGTTCTACATCAAAATAATTCCAGTAGGACTTCTCTTCTTGGCTGCTCACGTTTAAACGGATAGAACAGTTTTCTATGCTAAAATGGTAGTTGTTTTTTTCTATCTCAAATTCTCAACTAATGGCCTCCTTTGGTTTAAGTGAACTCCATAAAATGGTTACAAGATTAGAACTGTGGCAGAAATTCAATAAAAAGCCAGAAGAGGTTCCCATCGTAAGAAAGAAATGAAAAAGTATTCGATGAAATTGATGCTGCTGCAATATTTTAGTTTTCTGATAACTAGTGATTTGAACAGAAATACTTTGCTACTTAGTAAACACATCTAAGAAACTAATTTTCGTAGGAACATTTTCTTTCGGGATCCAGTACTAGTTTTTCAATATAGATGTAATAAAGAACGTATCTGATCCCTCAAAAATAAAAGAACATTTTATTAACAAATACTATCTCCCTTTTTAAGCATGCAGCTTTGGATTTCTATGGAGCTTTGAGATCCCGTACGTATGACCAATCTATTCTTAAGGTATACTCTTTTTTGCTGGGATCCATCAAATTTGCATGCACTGAAAAATCTTGTTAGATCTGAATTGAAAATTCTTTCAAGTGCTCTCTGGAGAAATTTAAAACATATTTTTTTCGAGATTTATGCCTTATGTATGACAAGTGGCTATGTGTCTGGAGCTTTTTCTTTTCAATCTATTACGTGGAGACAACATTTGAAATTTAATCAAGTAGTGTAACGCCGTAGATTTTTTTTTTTTTGTGAAATGAAAGCTGGTCTTTAGAATGTTGTTTTCTTAGGGGAATCATTCTTGTCAGTAAGTTAGAGAAATTACTTATTTTACTAGACCTTTGTCACGCTTAACAAAATTTTTGCTGCTTATATCTTTTCGCGTAATGTCTGATTTGTGGATCATCCGACCGAAAGAAATATATATGTATGTTTTTTATCCATTCTAAAATGGTAGGTTTGCCACCAGTAGAATCTGGCTTGCTAAATACAGTTCATGCATTTATGAAAATCAGCTTCATTCACTGTTCAGTTTATGTACTTCAAAATGATAGTTTCCAATACTGAAGTCTACCTTCCTTTTTTTATGGATTGTCAGCTAATTATTATTTCCTTATTTCCTTCTAGTGGGTTAATGATTGTGGAGGTGTTGAGAATCTAGGAGCCACACTCTTCAAACGAAAGAAAGGCGAAAAACTTCCAGATTTTGTGCCACCTGAGGTAGCATCAATTACCAAACTAACATTTAATTTTTGACTTGCAATTCACTAATTATTTCTGTTTGTGTTGGGTATCCACTGTCTGAATCTTGTCTGTCTAAGCTAGAATTTCTCGTGGTTTGACACTTGCATTGACGGTACTTTTTGAATATTTTTTTTTTTTGCCCTAGAGACCAGCAATTAATGCTGAACTTAGGGCTTTTTTATCTACAAAGAAGTAATACAAGAGAATTTAACTTAACAAAAACAATTGGTAGACATACATGCATTAGTAGGGGGGGGGGGGGGAGACATACTACATGCATGAAAGGAAAATGCTAGGTGTAGTCGTATTTGTTTTTTCATACATGACATTGTCACACCTTTTACTATATGCTATGTTTTTTGGAAACTAAAGTTAACAGTGGAATCAAATCCCCTGCATACTCCAGGCGAACAACAACCTGGCTTCAGTTTGTCAATTACACTGCTAAGAAGGCTTGTGTAAGAGACTCTTCATATACAAGAAGAGGAATACAAGCTGAACTAAAATGACAACAAATAGGCCACAAACTACAAAATATGCATAGGTTACTCAGAGCCTGCATCTGTTCTTCTGAGCATCTAGAAGCTGTTCTGAAATCTGACTACAATGTGTATGAATAGCATCCCAATTCTTCCACTGAGCAGAAAACTGCCATTCATTCCTGCTCAGACAGATCCCATAAATGAATTCGGAAAATAGCATACCATAAAGTTTATAATGAGTGGGGTTTTTATTTGTATTTCTTTTTCTAGAAATCTTGACCTCCTCCCCCAATTTCAGTAGTCACTGGTCAGTATAGGTCCAGGAAATTCAGTCATCTGCAGTATAGAAGACCACATTCTAGAGCCAAAAGGGCAAAGAATTATGAATGTGTAAACTTTCATCCCCAGATCCGTACAAAGAACCAAAAGGATCGCAGTCCACATTCTAGCTAATGAGCTTGTAAGCTGTTAGCAATCTCTGATGCATCAGGGATCAAGTGATGAATACACACAATTCTTCTCCATTCCTCTCTCTGAAAAAGACCTAGCAGCAGTTAAAACCTTTCTTTAATGAAAAACTGTTCATCTTTTAAGGTTCAAGCCCACCCTCCAAATTTATTAACAAGATCTTCTCCATCATCCGAGAAACACTGCTTTTACTTGAGTAAAATTTCACCTCTCTTTCCTTGATATAATACGCACGATCCACTCAAATACGCATGATCCACTGAAAATTTCTTCCATGAACCAAAGGCCCTCTTAGATGGAAGTTGCATTCTGCCCAGTGTATTAGGAGATCCTCACTGTCCAAGTTCTAGTGATAAGTTACAGAGAATAGACAGAGAATAGAGAATAGGAGGAAAACGGCTTGAGGGCTTGTATTGATAATCACAAGTATTTATATGACAGTATAGCAACCCTAACTTGCCTAAACTCCTTAAGGAAATATACACCAGAATATCAACATAATATTTACACAATATTCCTAATACTCCCCCTCAAGTTGGAGCATGTAAATCACGGATGCCCAACTTGCGTAAAAGAAACCCAAACTGTTGCCTTCCAAGCGCTTTTGTCAAAATGTCCGCTAGCTGATGACCAGTAGGAACATATGACGTAGAAAGATTACCTCGAACCAACTCATCACGAATAAAATGACAATCCACCTCTATATGCTTCGTACGATCATGAAACACTGGATTTTTAGCAATATGGAGGGCGGATTGACTATCACAAAATAACTTCATTGGCTGGGAATGCAAAACACCAAGGGAGAACAACAAAGATTTCAACCACTTCAACTCGCAAGTGGCAACAGCCATAGAACGATATTCAGCCTCTGCAGACGAACGAGACACTGTAGGTTGCTTTTTTGTCTTCCAGGAGACCGGAGAGCGCCCCAAAAACACCAAATAGCCAGACAACGAACGACGAGTTAAGGGACATGCAGCCAATCACTATCACAAAAAGCAGTCAAACACAAGTCGGACACAGGACGCAACAAAATACCCTGTCCTGGACTACCCTTTAGGTAGCGTAAGACTCGTAATTCAGCGTCCCAATGTGTCACCTGTGGATCACTTAAAAATTGTGCGAGAGTATGCACAGAATAACTCAGCTCGGGACGAGTAACAGATAAATACACCAGTCTCCCGACCAATCGACGATATTGATCTGGATGCTCAAACGGCTCACCCGAAGCATAAGCAAGACGATGATTTTGCTCCATAGGCGTGTCAATAAGCTTGCAACCTAACATGCCCGCTTCTGTCAGAATATCCAAGGAGTACTTCCGTTGACACAAAAAAATACCTTCGGGCCCACGAGCCACATCAATCCCCAAAAAATATTTTAAAACACCAAGATCTTTCATATAAAAGCAGGTGCTCAAATAAGTCTTAAATCGAACAATAGCACCATGATCAGATCCTGCAATTATCAAATCGTCAACATATACAAGAACATGCAGAGAGACATTACCCTGAATGTAGCTGAACAAGGAATAATCAGCATACGATGGTTTGAAACCAAAATCCCTCAAGGCACTAGACAACTTCGCAAACCACTGTCGAGGAGCTTGTTTCAAGCCATATAGAGACTTACGTAACCGACAAACCTTACCCGGAGTAGGAGTACTGTACCCAGGAGGAAAGTGCATATAAACTTCTTCATCCAGATCACCATGAAGAAAGGCATTATGCACATCCATTTGATGCAACTCCTAATTCAGCGACACAGCGACCGCCAGAAAAAGCCGAACAGTACCCATCTTAGCAACAGGTGCAAATGTCTCATTATAATCTACACCTGCAACTTGACGGTTACCAAAAACAACCAAACGCCCTTTAAGACGTTCCACCTTCGACTTGTCTGTGTACTTAATTTTGTACACCCAACCACTACCAATCGCCTTTTTACCAGGAGGAAGGTCTTCAACTGTCCACGTACCACTACGTTCAAGAGCATCAATTTCCTCTTGCATAGCCTGACGCCAACCCGGATGTTTAACAGCTTCTTGAAACGAAGTTGGTTTCTTTCCCTTTGTAATTGCCATCAAAAAACACCTATGTCTCACAGAGAAATTATTATAATCAACATAACAAGCTATATGAAAAGGTTTACCTGAGGAACGTGATTGAGAAGGGGTAGTCTTTGTTGGGGCGGGGTCTATATTTTCAGTGATCACAGTATTAGTAACAAATCCACGGAGCTTGGATGACGGAAATTTTGTACGATGACCACGACCAAGGGACTCTTCCACACTTGGCTCAATGGGCAGTGAAGCTCGGGGTGAACTCCCCCTCAATCTCAATGGAGTCATGACATCACACTCATAGGTACCAATACGAACTGACGAGGGAGAAGAAAGCATGGGCTCCGTAATACTACTACTACCATGGCCATTAATTTCACCTACCACATTGCCATTAAGAACTCCAGCCACATCATGCCCACTAACGTCACTCCTAACAACATTTTCCAAACTAACATCATTTTCTACACTGACTGCACACTCCTCGTCATCCCATAATATTGGTTGACCAAAATATTTTTCCCATTGCAACCTTCTGTCATCAGTAAGAGATTCAAGATACGGAAACTTATTTTCAAAAAATTGCACATCACGACTCACAAAAAATTCATGTGTTTCCAAATCGTAAAGACGCCACCCTTTTTTTCCAAACGGATATCCTACAAATATGCATTTTCGAGATCGTGCACCAAACTTATCTTTAATACGAGGCCTATTTGTAGCATAACTCAAGCAACCAAAGACACGAACATCATCATACGAAGGAGCCTGGCCAAATAAACACTCATGGGGTGTCTTACCATTTAACACAGGGGTAGGCGTTCTATTAATAAGATGGACAGCAGTAAGAACACATTCACCCCAAAAATATTTAGGCAATTTTGCTTGAAATCTCAAGGCACGAGCAACATTTAAGATATGACGATGTTTACGCTCAACCCTACCATTCTGTTGTGCCGTATCAACACAAGTCGTTTGATGCAAGATGCCCTTTTTTGCATAAAAAGATTTTAAACTCAAAAACTCTTGACCATTATCACTACGGAGGACCTTAATTTTTCGATTAAATTGAGTTTTCACCATGGCATAAAAATCTTGTATTAAATGAGCAACCTCATACTTGCCAACCAATAAATACACCCACGTAGCACGGGAAAAATCATCAACAATAGTAAGAAAAAATCGAGCATTACAGCTAGATACCACCTTATTTGGTCCCCAAATATCACAATGAATTAAATCAAACACACCAGATGATTTATTAGTACTTAAAGGGAAAGAGTTTCTGGGTTGTTTACCCATAAAGCAAATCTCACAATCAATGTCACAACTATGATGCAATCTACTACTACCACTGGCTAAGCCAGGTAAAGAAAATACTACTTTCATAGACGGATGTCCCAATCGCCTATGCCATAACATACTAGCATCTGAAACTGCTACTTTGTTCGCCTGCAGACTACGAACACGAACCGGAAGAAAAATATAGACCCCATTAGACAGCACCCCCGCTCCAATCAGGTTCCTCAAATTGTGGTCCTGAATAATACATAGCTTGTCAGTGAAAATAACAATTAATTTTTGATATTCTAACAATTGAGACACAGATATCAAATTACAAGTGAGAGCAGGAACATAAAGAACATTATCCAAAATTAAGCCATCACTCAAG
Source organism: Spinacia oleracea (assembly GCF_020520425.1). Classification (NCBI taxonomy): domain Eukaryota; kingdom Viridiplantae; phylum Streptophyta; class Magnoliopsida; order Caryophyllales; family Amaranthaceae; genus Spinacia; species Spinacia oleracea. Next base: position 58,528,609 of record NC_079488.1, on the reverse strand, counting down.
ACAACTCGTCCTTCCTTAGTAGCAGTCGTATTTTTTCCGTTAGGTAAACCAACGGGCGATGATATATCACACAGACCAGTGAACAAATTAATATTACCGGACATATGGTTGGAAGCTCCACTATCAATAATCCAATCATTAGAATTATACGTACCATGCAATTTTTCTGTGGAAGATGATGATTGTTTAGAGCTTTTGATGGCTGCCATAATTTGTGACCACTGTTCATCGCTTAATGTAGGCGCACTTGCCTTATCAACATCACTAAACTCCTGAGAAGAGACTTGGTGTGAAGTGCCAACATTGGCAGCGAAACCCCTGCCACGACTAGCAGCATTACCACGGCCTCCACGCCCACGACCTGCTGATCCACGCCCACGGACCCTACTACCAGAAGGAGTGTACCACTCGGGCCACCCAATTAGCTCAAAACATTTCTCTTTCACGTGCCCAGTCAAGCCACAATGACTACACATTCTAGCATCACGAGCCTCTGCACCCTCACGGCCAGCAGGCCTAAGCGGTCGACCCGACGATGCACCACTCGCCGCAAAGCCCACTGCTTCCGATCGAGTACTTTCTTGGGCCTCCGACACAATTTGCTTCCTCTCCTCAGCAATGGCCTTAGCATAAGCAACGTTTAATGATGGTAAAGGCTCCATCATCAGCAAATTTGACACAACACCACCAAATTTTCGGGAATCAAGACCAATACAAAACTGATGTAATTTCCCTGTTTCTTGAATCTGAACATACTCAGCAGCAGCTGAACAAGTACAAGCAGGCATCTTACTATAGCTAGCCAAATCTTGATGCAATTTACACAATTCACCGTAATAACTAGCCACTGTCCTTCCCTTTTGCTTACAATCAGAAATTTGATTCTTTAATTCAAGGATACGAGGGCCATTGCCTAAAGAATATCGAACCTTTAAATCATCCCATAACTCATTAACATTATCAGGAAGAATAATAGTAGAACGAACAGATTCATGAAGTGTATTATAAAGCAAAGCAACTAGCATAGAATTGACAATACCCCATTGAGCGTAGTCCTTTGATGTCGAATCCGGGACAACAATCGTTCCTTCAACAAAGCCGAGTTTGTTCTTAGCACGGAGATTATTACGAAGAGAGCGTGACCACTCTTCATAATTGTCGCCCTTCAACAGGATAGGGCTGATGACAGTCCCGGTACCTTCACTCGGGTGAAGGTAATACTCAGAGAATGGCTCATAACGAGAGCCGGAAGAAGTCTTCTCGTCGTTGTCACCCATAGCAACACGCCGTCAATAGAAAAGGAATAGCAATAACACGTATTGCACACCACAAGTAGCGGAAGAATAAAAAAAAAAAAAAACAAGCCCTAATCAAGAACACGCCTTGACAGAGAGCAAATAAGATATATCGAGAACAAGAAAAATCTCTAATTTAGAGATGCTCCGATACCATGATAAGTTACAGAGAATAGACAGAGAATAGAGAATAGGAGGAAAACGGCTTGAGGGCTTGTATTGATAATCACAAGTATTTATATGACAGTATAGCAACCCTAACTTGCCTAAACTCCTTAAGGAAATATACACCAGAATATCAACATAATATTTACACAATATTCCTAATATCTAGCTCTGGACAGTGAGGTTTAACATTTCTACTTACTTGCTACCTCAACCCCTCTCAAGATCCCCCTCCCCCTTTTAAAACAAATTAAAGAGAGAGGCTACCAGTTAGAACCAGGTTGTGGGCCATGGCGATAATCTTACCTAACATTTAACTGCAAGAGCACCAAAATGTATGACAGGGTAACCACGTGAAAACGATTTACAATGTATCAACTTATCAAAAAAGAAGTGACTGATGCATTTCAAGGCTGCAGAAGGTACAATCTTTAGAGAAAAAACGGAGATAGCTGCGGCGAGAAAGTGTTTGATTTCTTGATGTAATCACACAACAGATAGGTTACCAAGGAAATTGTTTGATATGCCACTTCTTTAACCAGGTATTTTGCTACCTAAAGTTGTCTGGGGAAGGATACTATAGCCATGTGCAGGTGCTGATCAGATTGGTATACAAATTAGCATAGGTCCAATCAGCAAAAAAGTATTATGGATGATCCTGTTTCTTTGGTATCTGAGAAAGAAATGGAAAAGTGTCTTTGTTTTCTTTATCATCAAGGTACATGTTTCCATAGATGAACTGAGGCGAACTTATACTGAAGATTGCGTTTTTGGAAGCAGGACAAATCAACAAACAAAAGACAATAATGAATATTGGGGAAAAACAGCCTTGCCACTTGCATTGTTGGAAATAAGTGTTCTTTTTGGAAAAAGAAAGTTTAGAGAAATAATTGGAGATGCATTATTTCTTGATTAGATGATGTTTTCTATTTTATTCCTTGGCTTTTTTGGCGACTGTTCACCCCTTAGATCGTGTAATGCTTGATGATAAATTATACAGGTATGTTATACAACTAGCTTATACTCCCTCCGTCCCGGAATACTTGGCCTGTTTTCCTTATCGGGTCGTCCCTTAATACTTGACCTGTTTCTAAAAATGGAAATATTCTAACAATATTATATTATTTCTCACTCCACCCCTATTAACCCACCTACCCCCTACTCCATACAAAAATTAATTAAAAATTCAACCTCTACTCTCCCCCAACCCCACCTCTTAACCCACCTCCCACTAACTACATTAAAATAATACCCCACTATCAACTACTACCTATTAAATTAAATAAGTCAATTCAAGTCCCTTAAACTCTGTGCCGGTCAAACCGGGTCGAGTATTCCGGGACGGAGGGAGTAGTTTATTTAAATCCATCTAGATACATCTAGTATGTACATGGTCCTAGATGATAAATTATACTTCGTAGTATGTACTGATTCATGTACTCTAAAGTTATTAACAGTCTAAAATGCGGGAAGATTGTCCTTTTTAAGTTACCATGAGAGCCCAACCTACATGATATGCAAATATATATTTTTGCTCGATTTTGTCTCAAAGTTGTTTGAGATCAGCTTCAGAAAACCTATGTTTTAGGTATTTGTCAATTCCTGTTCTCACTTCTTTTTCTTACACCTTACCTTAAGTGGTAGTTGGCATCATTCCATGCATGACCCTTAGCTGTGAATGTATTTGTACTTCTGGTATTGTGAACTTAAGAACTTTGAAATTTCTAGAGCTAGATTCAACAAAACTTATTCTATGCGTAAATCATATTTTGTAGTACTTCATACATCTTATTGTAAGATTGTTTTTTTTTCCCCTGTCCGTCTAACTTTAAGTACTAATTTGTATGTTTCTGAATAGCAAAATGTTGAGGCTCTTCTGGAATCAGGCTACTCTCTTGTCAAAGAACAACAACTCGTCATGGAGTCAAGACTTTCTAAGGAGTATATGAAAAATATTGACGACTAGAATCCAAACTGCTTTTTTTTTTTTTTTTTTTCCCTATCACCATTTGTCTGGAAACCTTCGTTGTATGCGTTCCTTAATCCATATATACTATGAGATATATCTGATTCTTTGGTTTATTATATTATTAATAGTAATTGTAAATAGACAATATCTTCTTGTTTCTTATGTTAGCATCTGCTTGGATGCTCAAATGACAATCGCTAACTGTTGTACCCGGGTACAGGCGTACAGCCAGCTCTGGCTGTACCCCCAAAAACGATGCGCTCATATTGTTTGTTCATTCTTGTCGACTGTTTGTTCTTTTTTATTGTACTGTTTGTTCATTCTTATTGTACTGTTTGTTCATTCTTGTTGTATTGTTTGTTCTTTCATGTTGTTTTTTAAATTCATCATCAAATTTTCATAATTGTTGTATTTTTTGTTCTTTCTTCTGGAATTTTATGTTCTTTTTTATATTGTTTGTTCTTTCTTGTTTATTTGTTTTTTTATAATAATCATATGGCTAATGTTCATAATTAAACTCTTCATTAATCTTTTATTCTTTCTTTTTGTATTGTTTGTTCTTTCTTGTTGTATTGTTTGTTCTTTTTTGTTGTTCTTTAAATTCATTCATCAAACTTATTGTTGTATTGTTTGTTCTTTCATGTTGGCTTTAAAATTCATCATAAAATTGTACATAATTGTTGTATTGTTTGTTCTTTTTTCTGGAATTTTATGTTCTTTTTTATATTGTTTGTTCTTTTTTGTTGAATTATTTGTTCTTTCTTGTTTATTTGTTTGTTCATAATAATTATCTGCTTTATTGTTTGTTCTTTCTTGTTGTATTGTTTGTTCTTTCATGTTGGCTTTAAAATTCATCGTAAAATTGTTCATAATTGTTGTATTGTTTGTTCTTTTTTCTGGAATTTTATGTTCTTTTTTATATTGTTTATTCTTTTTTGTTGAATTATTTGTTCTTTCTTGTTTATTTGTTTGTTCACAATAAATATATGGTTAATGTTCATAATGAAATTGTTCACTTCATTGGTCTTTTATGATTTTACAAGCGCCTATATTGTTTATTTCCAAATAAATAAATAAATGTTCATTTCCAAAATAGTAAATGTTCATTCCAAATAAATAAATAAATGTTCATTTTCGAAATAGTAAATGTTCATTTTTGTAGTTTATTAATAAATAAATAAATAAATGTTCATTTCCAAAATAGTAAATGTTCATTCCAAATAAATAAATAAATGTTCATTTCCGAAATAGTAAATGTTCATTTTTGTACCAGTATATTAAACGTTCATTTTAAACAAGACAAAACGACATCGTTTTGGATGGGGGTACAGCCAACTTTGGCTGTATCCGGGTATAGCCAAAAATTTGCGCTCAACTGGCTTCCAATTGAGTCAGCTTACACTTAGCCCAATAGGCCTCTCCTTATCCTGTTATAAAAGGAATCAACTCGTTTTATACGACTCAGGCCCATTATAATAAAGCTCAACAACCTTTATTATCAAACGCTACAAGTATGTCATCATGTGGGAATTTCAAGGTACATTTATTGCTAATAATTAATGGTTGCATAGGTATGCATCTATCTTTAGATACATACTTCCTCCGTATTTATTTAAGAGATACACTTGACCGGGCACGAATATTAAGAAGAAAAATTAAATGAAATAAAATAATAAAGCAACTGGTGTTGGATAGATATTTTAATAATTAAACAAGTGGGGACCATGTCATTTTGGTGGGTGGGAGGTAGGGTGAGTTTACGAAATTATTTGTTTAATAGGATGGTGGGTCATAGGGTAAATTAGATGTATTATTTAATTAGATGGTGGGGTTGATAAGTTACTAAAAATGGCAAGTGTATCTCTTAAATAAATATGGCCGAAAAAGGCAAGTGTATCCCTTAAATAAGTACGGAGGGAGTATGAGCTAAAACACACTACATTATACTTCCTCTGTTCTTTTTTATATGAAACAATTATTTAGGCACGTTTGCCAATGCACGATTTCAAACATTAATATCTTCAACTACAGATAAGAAAAAATTATAAAAAGCTGATATTTAAAAAGTATTTATTGAGACGAATTCAATAAGACCCCACACGGCTATGTTTTTTCCTATGTATAAACCATAAAATGAAGTCAAAGGAACATGCATGAATAGTGTCAAAAACTCAATTATGTCATGTAAATAAGAACAGAGGACGTATATAACATATCCATTTTTCTCTCCTCTAATCTCTCACCATTTTCTCTCTCATCAAACCCCATTTTCTCTCATCATATTACATATTTCTCTCTCCTTAAACCTCCAATTTCACTCTGATGGATTCCACGGCGGTGGTTACTCATGTGATTCCGGCGAATTTCTGGTCGGATCCGTCGAATTTCTGCTCGAATTTCTGGTCAAATCGGTCGATTTCTGGTCGGATCTGTCGAATTTCTAGTCGGATCTGTCGAATTTCTGTTCGATTTCGGCGAATTTTTGATAGGATCCGTCGAATATCTCTCTCCTCTCTTTACTCATGAGTTTCCTTTGTAAATCGATCTTTAATTTGCAGTTATTCGACGTTCATTTGCTGCGAATTCGTGTTTAATAATTTGCTAGTTTCGTCACTAAATTTAATTGTGATTTTAATATACATATTGTCGTTAATTGATTTCGTGGTTGGAGATGTTCAAATTATTATATGTAGATGTTCATTTTTTTTGAACAACAATTTTATGCTGCGATTTTAGATCTACCACCGTGCATGTTTAATTTATAAAGTTCGATGTTCAGAATCGTAGAATGAACTACATTTGGTGACTTGATATTGTTGTTGTTGTTGGTATTGTGGTTGGGATTGTTGTTCTTGGTGGTTGTGGTAGTTATTGCTGAATATTAATTCTGAATTTATTATGTTCAATTTATAATTTATCATGTTCAACTTATAGAAGATGATGTTCACAAATAATAACACTTTTGTGTGAGTTCAATTTTTCAACTCTCGTGTTCAACTTATAAAGAATAATGTTCAACTAAATTCAACTTATAAAACTATGATATGTTTATAAAACTTTTGTGTGATGTTCAGTTTCTCAAGTGTTATGTTCAATTTATACAAAAATCATGTTCAACAAATTTAACTTATAAAACTAATATATGTTCAATATTTTGTGTGATGTTCAGTTTCTCAAATCTCATGTTCAACTTATAAAGAATTGTGTACAACTAAATTTAACTTATAAAACTATGATATCTTCAACACTTTTTTTGATGTTCAGTTTCTCAAGTCTTATGTTCAACTTATACAAAATCATGTTCAACTAAAAGGCAAGCAACAAAATTAATAAGAAAGCAGTATACCATCAAACAACGAGCCAAAAACATTTTTTAAAAACAGATGTTCATTATTCTTTACTAACAGATCATGTTCAGATTTTATAAGCAGGTGTTCATTATTGTTTACTAAAATATCAAAACTGGCATTGTCTAAATATTGTCATGTTCAGTTTATAACTAATCATGTTCAACTTATAAAAGATAATGTTCACGAATAAGAACACTTTTATGTGATGTGCAGTTTGTCAAGTCTCATGTTCAACTTATAAAGAATCATGTTCAACTAAATTCAACTTATAACCTATTATATGTCATAAATAAGAACACTTTTGTGTGATGTTCAGTTTCTCAAGTCTTATGTTCAACTTATACAGAATAATGTTCAACTAACAACATTATGATTTCCTGCAGGAAGGAAAAGGTTAATGTGAATGCGCCAACAAAAGAAAAAAAATCGATTTAGAAATGGAAGATGTGGTATTAAGAGAGGCTGCAAGGATTGAAGGCATAAATAATAAGAAAAGAATCTGCAAATAAGGAAGCAAATAGAAAAAGAGACCGGTGTAGCGAAAAAAGTGGAAGCCGAAATGAAGGAAGCAGAAAAACTAGAAGTATATAGAACTAGAAAAAAGGCAGCAACAACTAAAATAGAGGAATCAGATAGAAAATAAATGACATGTTCAATTTTTGAACATGAATGTTCATTAAATTACTTTAAATGTCCATTTGTTTACTCCTTATGTGTGCTTGCAACTTACTCAAATAATGAGACTTTTTTTTTTTGGAAAACAAGTGTGATAAATAACAAATGAAAAAAAAGTTAATTAAGTTTTTTTTAAAAAAAAGAGGAAACAGAATAATGCATTAAAAAAGGAAGGCTTAAACTGCTAAAATGAAACCGTTGAAGTTCATATGCATGCAGAATTGCATGCATACCTATGCAGCCAAAAAATTGGGCATTTATTGCCTTCACACACAAAACCTAGTAAGTTGTCTCTTACGTGGACTTAATGATCGACTTGAGCATCGTGTACATTTGAGCCCAACACCGAATGAAGGAAGGTCTTCGCCTACACAACGAATTAAGCCTCATTCGAGGTTACTTGTTTAATACCCGAAATAATTTGGCGTCATCTGTGGGGAAGACACAATCAAAGCCTTGAAAAAATCAATCTTTTCTTTTTCTAGACTTCATCTAAGCCTAAACTCTTAGAGCAAAGCACAACCATCTGCATCCACCCAACTGGTGGGAACGAGCCTGAAACCTCCAGAGCCACGTGTCCTACAGCTTCCTAGGTGGAGGCGGCCATGAACATCATGCAAAGTTACATTTTTCATGCCAATGCAACAAAGGAGGGTGCCCCGGAGTCTAGTCGAAGTCGAATCCCAGAAAATCGAGCTATTAGACAACCTACCAGGTGAAGGTTAAACCTGGAGGCGGGACCCTGAAAAGAAAAAAGCTACAGGCCACGCCGCTCTCCATCTTCGAAGTTCATAATTGTAATGCCCCGTATTTTTATTATTTCATAAATATAATTTTAATATATTTATAATTTAATAAAGCATTTTAAAAGTATTTATGTGATTATGAAATCAAATATATAATAAAAGAGAATTTAAGTACATTTAATATTTATTAAAGTTATTAAATGTATTTTAGGAAAGAAAAAGGTTTTATATTTCCTTAAACGGAAATAACTTTAATTAAAAGGATGGAGAAATAAAATTAGAAAGGATGGCAAAGTAAGTAACATTGAGTTTCCTAAGCCTCACTTGAGGCCTAAGTAAGGGTTAGTATAAATACCCAAGGGTTCATGAGAATTAAACCCTAAATACCCTTTTGCCTCTCCTCTAATTTCTCTCTCTCTCTCTCTCTCTCTCTCTCTCTCTCTCTCTCTCTCTCTCCTCTCTTGGCCTAGCATCGCATAAGGCGGCAGCAGTCAGCGCCGCTATAATACCTCGTATTTTTCTGTATTCATAAAGCATTTTGAAGATTTTTAGAATTTAAATCGCATTTAAATATTATTTAAATATTTTTTTAATTAATTAGAATATTTATTATTTTAATTAATTACAAAATGAATTTATTATTCGAAGTCTGAAATTTATTGAGTCCGATTTTTAAATGGTTTGAATTAATTCTAAGCCCAACTCGTTCTACTAGTTGAGCCCAACTAAGATTCCTAATCTCAATTTTTAGTTCAAACCCAACCATCTATTTTGCAAAGCCCAATGTTTAATTATTAAGCCTAGTGACAGGCTAAATCGCACTCCTATTAAAGATAAACCTAGCGTTCACCAACTAAAAATATAGCAAGGGAAGCAGGGATCGTATCCACAGGGAAACAATGTTCTTTCTACTATTAATCGGCAATTCTAGACTATTGGGAAACAAGAATATGGATTGATTTGTATAATATAACTAGGACGATAATAAAATAGGGAAAAATCAGATATTAAAAGGTCTAGGGCATAGGTTCACCGATGAACAACATTCCAGGATGACAACAATCGATATTAATCAATAAAACAGTTAATTAGACTTAGAATTAACGGGCTCTCGCTACGTATTAATCCCAATTCCACCTATTGACACAAGCCTAAACATCAAATTGCATCTCTCGAATCTTAATTTGATATTGCGAAACTGATACAATCAAACCTGCACAAATCTAATTGCAAAGTAAATAGGAGCAATCAATAGGAATTAGCATCTAAACCAACAATCAACAACAATTAATCATCCCTTCATATTCGTTCATGGATCCCCAAAACCCTAGAAAATCAACTACTCACACATATTTAAATTAAACCAAATAAACATATTAAATAAAAAGCATGATTGAAATTGAATAATAGAATCAGAAATAAAGTAATACCTAAACGAAGAACGAAGAATTAGCTGAAAGATTGAAGCTTTAAATTAATAAAATTTGAGTGTTTGGAGAATAAAAATTGAAGTTTTAAGCTAAGCAATAACAATAATACGAAGTTCGGAGGTAGAGAATTCCTAAAACATTAATTACTTATATATAGTGCAAACTAAGCAAAAGAAGACGAACTGGGACCGAAAACCAGGCACCCCGGTTTCCAGAAACCGGCCGGTTTTCGGCCCAGTCAGGCACACCAAAGCCATCAGGTAGAGAAAACCGGGGCCACAGGTTTCCCAAAACCTGCCGGTTTCGCACCTAAGAGAAACTTTCTTCATTTCTGAAAACCTGCCGGTTTGCGAAAACCGGGGCCGCAGGTTTTGAGCTCAATTTGACGTATTTGCCTTGAGTTTGAACTTGAGGCCTAGGCCCAACTCCTTTAGGCCAAGTTTGACGCTCGTGGCCCCTTTGAAGCTAGCTAGATCATCCCGCAATGCCTCGGGATCCGTGTAGTCATCCAAGAGTGATATGAAACGGGCCTCTAAAGATCAATTATGAACAAAAACAGCCCTGCAACTAACAGACAGTACACAACACACATTAGCACTAAAATAGGCTCCGAAGAGCTCAAATGAGATGAAAAGTGCATACGGGACGGGGGTTAAAACTATATAAAATATGAGTGTATCAAACTCCCCCAAGCTAAACCTTTGCTTGTCCCTAAGCAAAGAGCATCAATGAGACATAAACGATTAACTCACCCCAAAATCTATGCAAAAAGATGGGTAATAAAACAAGAGTCAAATCAAGGCAAGCAAATATCATGACCGAAATCTCTAATCCCCACAGTTACACATCAAACCAGTACAAAGTTCAAGCAAGGCTCACAAGTCATACGTATAAAATCAAGATCGGGCCTCACCAAGTGAATCACTCTTCTCGTTATGTGGCGGGCTAAGCGAACCAATTGTGGCCCGTTCACTCACCTTCCCATTATGAGCATGCATACTACCGAATGAGTAGTAGCCCCTCCCAACTCACAACACTAGTGTGTTTGAAGGTTCTCCTAAACACTCGACCTACACCGGAGTCGACTCGAAATGCGCATATGCTCCTTGGCCCTTGATAAACGACAATTTTCTACCTATTGTTATACACACATTGCACAATGATCAAAAAGGTCTTTATATAGCCTTGTAACGTTGGCCGGGTATAAACAAGGGGTAAGGAATATTCTAGATATGTGAGTAATAAAGTCTAACTTGGGGAGCAAAAACAACCAATGATACCAAAGAAATCATCTCCGAAAACTAACTCATCAATAACCAAAACATAACCATAAGGGAGGAAGTAACCAATAGATTTCGTAGTATGAACCAACTTTTACCCTTTTCCTTGCTTTTCTAATACTACAAAATAAATGACATATTTTTGTTCTATTTTTTTTTTTTGTATATAACGACGAAAATAAACAGCTAGATATGTACAAACCATAATACCCATAACCACAAACTTTAGGTGCCAACTAAAGAATACACCTCTTTCTTTGCTAACTTCCCGAGTACACGGAAACACAACCTTGAGTAACATAGGCCTTTAAAGCCAATCATCTCAATAAAATAAACCGATACTAACAAATGATAGCTCCCCCAAGCTAGACTCGGGATAAGTAACCAACGGGGCTAATAAGGGTTATTTTGTGGAGTTAAATGAAGAAAACGGTCAAGGCAAAATATGGGAAAGAAAAAGCAGGAACATATGTATCTAAGATCGTCTGAAAGCTTCCTAAAGAATGGCCTTTCATCATGCGCAAAGTGCAAGTGTGTTAAGCATACTAATAGTCGAAAACCAAAAACTCAGATCAATGCAACACCAGGAATTAAGCACTCTGAAAAATCAAGGCTCAAGACCTCACAGCTAACCGCAATCCAACATTATACATATGAAAAGTGGGACAAAGTTGACCTTTGACAAGAGTCAATATAACTGTAGTTCATACATCAAACAGCCAATCCAATATGCTCACCTGTCTTATCAGCTTGAATCATCAAAATACAATTTCAAACCAAAGGGGCACAGGGAATTAATTGTCTAAATCTCATTGATCAACACGTATTTTTGTATTTTTAATTTTTTTAAAGCAAAAATTATCAAAGCAAAAACTATCCTAAAGAAGCAAGCAAACACACACACAAAAAAAAATAGAAAAGAAGAAGGGAAAACATACCAATATGTACAAGAAGCAAATACCTCCCCAAGCTAAATCGGACAATGTCCTCATTGGCTCAAAGGGGTATGGAATCGTCACCAACATCATCATCGTCACCATTGTCATCGCCACCCACCTGTCCACCACTCGGACCCGCACCAGAACTCCCTTGCCCACCATCATGGGCAAATCGACTCGCTAGTTGGCTCTCAAAGTGATCGAATCGGCTCTCGAAGTGACTCTCAATCCGGTCAAATCGGCCCCATAATTGACTCTCAAATAGATTGAAATGGGAAGTGAGAGCGTCTTGGTTGACCTCTAGTTGCCGGAATCTAGCATATATGATCTATGGGTCTAGGGGCCGGGCTCACCAGGCTGGCCTGCAGCCCGTGCTGCATCTCTGAAACAGGCTTGCTCTTGTATAGGTTGCTGAACAGGAACCTGCTCAGCGGGGATTCCATAAAGATAGCTAGCCTGATCGGGGATAAAAGTTGTGAGAGCATTATTAGGCAGTGTGAAAAGAGGCTCCCCATTAAACATCCATTGAATCTCTCCAGGTGCTAAACTATGGTTCACGGGCCTAATCCACCCTTTCCTCTCCATATACAGAAGTGTCATGTCATTACCACCCTCAACATGCCCAGTCTCTGGTTGAACAAAATTATCTACACTCATAGCTAGGTGAGTGATCATGCCTCCCAACACAATGGGGCGGGTGGATGACTACTTTCCGAGTGCCTGAAAATGTAGGGCCATGTGGTGGGCTACATTGATCTTATAAGAATTAGCTCCCCTGTACACCCAACTTCCCAAAATCATCAACTCAGTACTCCGGACATTATTAGGCTCAAATCTCCCAAAGAAAGTCAACCCGAAGAACCGTTGGCCTACCCTAAGCAAGGGGTGTTGGAAGGAAGTGGCATGGAGATGTTGCACATTCTCTTTTACCTCCCCTGTTAAAGTGGTCCACAATTCCAAAACATTGTAGGGAGCGGGGGGTTCCTAAGGTCCGCCTACATTCATACCATACACTCGGGCAAAATCTCTCATAGACATGCGGTAATTCTGATTGAACATTCGGAAAGATACATGCGTAATTTCACTACCACGCCCTTTTTCTACATTGAAACTACTCAAGCATTCAAGAGTAAGACGCCCATAGGTTTTTCTACCACAAATGTCATACATTCTACCTATGCCAGCATGTTGAAATAGTTTTTTCAATTCTTTATCAATCCCTAACTTGTTCAGACTTTCCTTATGCAACCAACGAGTGGGATGGATGGGTTTACCTTTGAGTTGCTTAAACCGGCATTGTTGATCATAGGACTCGAACACCACATCCGGGTAAGTTGTGTCTTGCTCAAGCTGCACTTCGGGAGGTGGTGAAGGTGCCCTACTCGTACTTGCCTCTGCCCTTGACCTTTTAGTTGGTGCCATTGAAGGATTTTCAAGCTTTTTGGGTGAAATCCCTCTTCCAAGAATCTGAGTGAAAAACAAGGAATTGATGCCAAGAGATGAAAGAGGGAAGGATGAGGATGATTTTGATGTAAGAAACTTGTAATTTGATGGAGTAATGAAGGTGGTATGAGGATTTGAAGAGTTAGGGTTTTTGATGGTTAATGGGGTTTGGGAAAAATTTGAGGAAGAAGATGAGATGTGAGTATGAATGTCGTGGAACACTGCTGCTGCTGCCCTTCTGATTCGAAATTTTTCCCGAAAACCGGCCGGTTTTCACAAACCTGCCGATTTTCGCAAAACGAAAGACCTTCTGATTTGCTCGAAACCGGCCGGTTTCGTGAAACCTGCCCCCCGGGTTTTCGCTGAAACGGTCTTTGGCTCACCCCCATAACTCCGAAAAACGGCCGGCCAGGTTCTCACAAACCTGCCGGTTTCCGAATTTTGCAATGTTTCCAGTTCCATGCGAAACCGGCAGGTTTCTGAGAACCTGGCACCCCGGTTTTCGCGAATTTTCTCTTCTTTTCCTTCAATACTTTCCTTAGACGCTGATTTCTTTGGTTGCATACGGAACCGGCAGGTTTTGATGAAACCGACCGGTTTTCGCTAAAAATTTCCACTTACGACCAAAGGGACCCCAAAAAATTCTAAGGTATGAATAAAGGTTGAAGCTCGAAACCGGCAGGTTCCCACGAACCGACCGGTTTTCCTTGGTTCTTTTAACACGACCATAATCCTCCAAATTGCTCATACTTGGTACTGAAATCTGCACATTACTCAAACGACCAAGTGGTAAAATTCCGCTCTCCTCACTTCTCTAAGGCTATAGAACCTAAACTAAGAACATGAAAAAGAAATAATAAACAAAGGACATAGACTAAAAATCAAACCAAAGTAAGCAATAAAATACGGGTTGCCTCCCGCAAAGCGCTGGTTTATTTCTAGGTCCCGCTCGACCTCATTACCTCGAATATGCAGCTCATGGGGCGGAGGGATTGAGGTGACGAACCTCAACCACTCCTACAGTAGCCCCATCATGGTACAACTTTAGACGTTGCCCGTTGACTTTGAATCGCTCACCATTATTGTTTTCCACTTCAACTGACCCAAACTTGCTTACCATGGTCACGGTGAATGGCCCAGACCACCTAGACTTAAGTTTTCGAGAAAACAACTTAAGCCTAGAGTTGAATAGTAAAACCATGTCGCCTACCGCGAACTCTCTATGGAGAATGTGATTATCGTGCCACCTTTTGGTCTTTTCTTTGTAAATCCGGGCACTATCATAAGCTTGTAGTCGGAACTCATCTAGCTCACCCAATTGAAGTAACCGCTTCTCACCGGCTAACTTTGCGTCCATGTTGAGCCGTTTGATTGCCCAATAAGCCTTGTACTCCATTTCTACTGGTAAATGACACGCCTTGCCATACACCAACCGATACGGGGAGGTACCAATAGGTATCTTAAAGGCGGTTCTATATGCCCACAGAGTATCATCTAGCTTATCGCTCCAATCCTTCCTAGACTTCGCCACCACTTTCTCAAGGATAGATTTGATCTCTCGGTTAGAGACCACAACTTGCCCACTCGTCTGAGGGTGATAGGCTAGCCCAGTGCGGTGATAAAACCCATACTTGCGCAGGAGCGCATCCAGATGCTTCTCATGGAAGTGTGACCCTCCATCACTAATCAAAGCTCGCGGAACCCCAAATCTAGGAAAAATGACCTTATTGAACAGAGAAATGACCGTTTTAGCATCATTAGTAGGTGAGGCAACGGCTTCCACCCACTTCGACACATAATCTACAGCAACAAGGATATACAGATTACCCTTGGACGATGAGAATGGTCCCATGTAGTCAATTCCCCACACGTCGAAAACCTCAACCTCCAGAATTCCGTTATGTGGCATCTCATACCTCCTCCAAATAGTGTCGGCCCTTTGGCACGCATCACAAGCCATAATGAAAGCCTGTGCATCCTTGAACATAGTAGGCCAGTAAAAACCACATTGTGACAACTTAGCGTTAGTCTTTGACGATCCATGGTGACCACCATAAGGTGAAGAATGACACCTACTGATAATACCTTGGACTTCCCATTCCGGAACACAACGCTTGTACAACCCTTCAGCAGTCTCACGAAACAAATAAGGGTCATCCCAAAAATAGAATCGAACATCATGTAGGAATTTCTTCTTCTGTTGATATATGAGATCGGCTGGAAGAATACCCCCTACAATGTAGTTAGCAAAATCTGCGAACCATGGTGACTGACTGGCAAGTGCAAGTAAATGATCATCTGGAAATGAATCATCGATCGGTGTAGACCCCTTACCATCATCATACCTCAATCTAGACAAGTGATATGCAACCACATTCTCAGCCCCTTTCTTATCGCGAATCTCCAGGTCGAACTCTTGTAGCAGTAGTATCCATCGAATAAGCCTAGGCTTGGCTTCCTTCTTTGAGAGCAGATACTTAAGAGCCGCATGGTCAGTGTAGACTATCACCTTGGACCCTATCAGGTAAGTACGAAATTTGTCCAAGGCATAGACTATGGCTAGAAGCTCTTTCTCAGTAGTAGCATAATTAACTTGAGCTTCATATAAAGTCTTACTTGCATAATAGATGGCATAAAAAACCTTTTCCTTTCTCTGACCCAAAACTGCCCCAACTGCATAATCACTTGCATCACACATTATCTCGAACGGAAGATCCCATTCGGGAGAACGAATGATAGGAGCCGAAATCAGTGCCTGTTTAATCCTGTCAAAAGCCTCAAGACAAGCATCAGTAAACACAAATGGGGCATCCTTGAGGAGCTGGGTAAGTGGTTTAACAATTTTAGAAAAATCCTTGATAAATTAAGCGGCGATAAAACCCCGCATGACCAAGAAAACTTCTAACACCCTTCACATTAACTGGAGGGGGAAATTGTTCAATCACTTGGACCTTAGCTCGATCCACCTGAATGCCCTTATCGGATATTAAATGTCCCAAGACCACCCCTTCAGTAACCATGAAATGACACTTTTCCCAATTTAGGACTAAGTTACACTCTTCACATCTTTTCAAAACTTTAGTCAGATTTAGCAAACAAGAATCAAAAGAAGTACCATAGACACTAAAATCATCCATAAACACCTCCATGATAGAATCGATAGACTCAGAAAAGATGCTCATCATGCAACGTTGGAAAGTAGCAGGTGCATTACACAGATCAAAGGGCATCCTACGATATGCAAAGGAACCATAGGGACAGGTGAAAGTGGTTTTTTCCTGGTCGTCCGGATGTATGGGAATTTGAAAGAAACCAGAATAACCATCCAGATAACAGAAAAACTTGTGATAGGCTAGCCTTTCTAACATTTGATCAATAAAGGGAACGGGAAAGTGGTCCTTTTTAGTAGCAACATTCAGACGCCTATAATCAATGCACATGCGCCAACCTGTGACTACCCTAGTTGGTATCAACTCATTTTTCTCATTTCTAACCACAGTTGTCCCCCCTTTCTTTGGTACTACCTGAACATGACTCACCCACTTAGAATCAGACACAGCATAGACAATACCCGCATCAAGCAATTTTATAACTTCATCTTTTACAACATCTTGCATGACAGGGTTCAAACGACGTTGGGGTTGAATGCATGGTTTATGATTTTCATCTAGATGTATCCTATGCATGAAAAAGTCAGGGCTAATCCCCTTTAAATCATCAATATTGTACCCAATGGCCCTTTTGTGCTTTTTCAACACAATAAGAAGTTGGGATAACTGGTTTGCATCAAGTGCAGTACTGACGATCACAGGGAAAAGTTGTTCATCATCTAAAAATGCATATTTAAGGTTAGCAGGAAGAGGCTTAAGTTCGGGTTTCTTTACCTCTTTAACAGGACAAACCGGCCGAACTAACCTCTTCAATTTGGTGCCCTCTGGTTCAGACCCTTCACCAACAAGGGCCAACTCTAGAGCATCCACTTCAGCACTCCAAGAACTGCTATCACCTGCAGAAGACTCACAACAAAGCACTGCCTCCAAAGGATCTCTTTCGAGAACTTGGGAGACGTTATCACGCGTAATAAAATCAACCACATCAATCCGATAGCATTGTTCTTCCTCTAGCATGGGACTTTTTAAGGCACTATTCATATTAAAAGTCACCTTATCATCCCCAACAGACAAAGTCAATTTCCCACTTTTAACATCAATGACCGCCCCTGCCGTGTGAAGGAAGGGTCTACCTAAGATAATGGGAATTTGAGAATCCTCTTGCATGTCTAGTACCACAAAGTCTACAGGTATATAGAATTTACCTACTCTAACAGGGACGTCCTATAAAACACCTAAGGGGTATTTGACAAAACGGTCGGCCATTTGCAGAGTGATATTAGTAACCTTAAGCTCACCCATATTCAGTTTAGTACAGACAGACAAAGGCATGACAAACACACTAGCACCTAAATCACATAAAGCTTTATCAATAAATACAGTGCCAATGTTACATGAGATGGAAAAACTCCCGGGGTCTTTAAGTTTAGGTGGAGACTTGTTTTGTAAATAAGCACTACATTCCTCAGTAAAAGCTACAGTCTCTACCTCACAAAAAACACGTTTCCTGGTCAAAATATCTTTCATGAATTTAGCATATGCAGGAACCTGTAAGATTAATTCAGTAAAAGGAACCGTTACCTGCAAATTTTTGACCACTTCCAAGAATCTTCCAAACTGCTTGTCTAGCTTATTCTTGAGTTGCCGGTTCGGGAAGGGGAGTACAATAGGTGGTACTTGAATATTTGTCCCCTTCTTAACCTTATTTGTAGCCTCATTCTCATTGACTACCTTTTCAGCTTCGTTATCATCCATGACTATCTCTGGGACTTCCTCACTAACCAGACCTCTAGCAGACACCCCAGAAACAACCTCAACTGGCATAGAAGGACCATCATAATCCCTACCACTCCTCAATGTAATTGCATTTGCAGTTTCCCTATTTTCGGGCTGTGAAGGAAATGGCCTGGTGGCCTCCCTGCAATAGTAGTAGCCATTTGTGCCAACTGTGTATCAATGATCTTATTGTGAGCAGTAAGAGCATCGATCTTTGCATCCTTTTCACTTAGAGATTTTTGCATTTGTAGCATCATGTTTCTCATCTCTACTAGCATAGGGTCAGGCTGTGTGGCTTGAGGTTGTGGTGGTGGAGTTTTGGTGTGTTGTCTAGGGAACCCAGGTGGTCCACTAGACTGTTGGTTGTAGTTGTTCCGTGGTTGGTAGGATTGTTGATGTGGGGGTTGGTATGTTTGTTGTGGTGGATGTTGGACTTGGTGAGGGTTCTGGATATTGTTGCTCCTGTAGGATAGTAGGGGGTTGTTTTTGTAGCCCTCATTGTAAGAGTTGGAGAATGGGTTGTTTTGTTTGTAGGATTGAAATGCGTTACATTGTTCAACAGAGCTCCTATATTCCTGTGCATAATGACCAGACGTTCCACAACTTTCACAAACAGTAGCAGGTTGGGCACTCATAGCAGCTACACTAACAGGTTGGGCAGATTGAGCATTGGCTGCTTGCATATTATCAAACTTATAGTGTAAAGCAGTCAATTGGGCAGTTAATTGTTCAATAGAATTTAAATCATGCTTACCACCCCTATTAGATAGACCTCTAGGATTCCCATACTGGGCATTGTGAATGGCTATCTCCTCAATCACCTCCATAGCTCTAGGTACCTCAAGTTGCATGAATCTCCCACTGGCAGCTGAATCTAACAAACATCTAGACTAATTACCCAGACCATTATAAAACTGCTGAATCAAGAACCAATCATCCAAACCATGGTGTGGGCACTCTCTCTGCAAGTCCTTGAATCTCTCCCAGACCTCGAACAAACTCTCATCTGCTTGTTGTGAGATACCTAATATCTGACCCCTCAGACGAGCCGTTTTCTCAGGTGGAAAATATTTAACATAAAAAGCAAGAGTCAAGGACTCCCAATTAGTGATTTTTAAAGCCGCCCGATTCAACCCATTAATCCACAATTTAGCTTTCCCACTCAAAGAGAACGGGAAAAGTATCTCCATAGTCTGCTCCGGAGTCAATCCCTTTTGCTTGATGGTGGAACAATATTGGATGAAGGACTGTATGTGAAGTTTCGGATCTTCACTTGGTTCCCCACCGTACTGGCGTCTCTCAATCATGTTAATCAATGCAGGCTCAATCTTGAAGGTCTCAGCTGCAATAGAAGGCATGATTGCCTTAGGTAGCACGGACAGACTTGGCCTAGAATATATAGTCTGTAAGCCGTGGGGTAGGTGGCGGTAGTGGAGTTTCGTCACCCATCTCTATCTCTGAAACTGAATCTGTATCTGAAGGAAAAAGATCGCCAATATTATGATCAGAATCAGAGTAATTCCCACACTGTGCAATGAAAGTTCTTCGTCTACGGAAGGTTTTTTCGGGCTTAGGATCGAATGGAGTAAGATTACTAGTACCTATGGTCCTGGGCATAGACAAAGACTACAAAACAATGTGAGATCCGGTCTCAAGGAACGTGAGTTCCTTGAGTAGTAACAAACAATAATCTAGGATAAGCAATCAACAACAGAAAATAAAACCGTCTCCCCGGCAACGGCGCCAAAATTTGACAGGCTAAATCGCACTCCTATCAAAGATAAACCGAACAACATTCCAGGAACA
Source organism: Spinacia oleracea (assembly GCF_020520425.1). NCBI lineage: Eukaryota > Viridiplantae > Streptophyta > Magnoliopsida > Caryophyllales > Amaranthaceae > Spinacia > Spinacia oleracea. Next base: position 58,508,626 of record NC_079488.1, on the reverse strand, counting down.
ATCGATAATAATCAATAAAACAGTTAATTAGACTAGCATGCTCTCTCGAATTGATACTAATCATAGACTTAGAATTAACGGGCTCTCGCTACGTATTAATCCCAATTCCACCTATTGACACAAGCCTAAACATCAAATTGCATCTCTCGAATCTTAATTTGATATTGCGAAACTGATACAATCAAACCTGCGCAAATCTAATTGCAAAGTAAATAGGAGCAATCAATAGGAATTAACAGCTAAACCAACAATCAACAACAATTAATCATCCCTTCATATTCGTTCATGGATTCCCAAAACCCTAGAAAATCAACTACTCACACATATTTAAATTAAACCAAATAAACATATTAAATAAAAGCATGATTGAAATTGAATAATAGAATCAGAAATAAAGTAATACCTAAACGAAGAACGAAGAATTAGCTGAAAGATTGAAGCTTTAAATTAATAAAAGTTGAGTGTTTGGAGAATAAAAATTGAAGTTTTAAGCTAAGCAATAACAATAATACGAAGTTCGGAGGTAGAGAATTCCTAAAAAATTAATTACTTATATATAGTGCAAACTAAGCAAAAGAAGACGAACTGGGACCGAAAACCGGGCACCCCGGTTTCCAGAAACCGGCCGGTTTTCGGCCTAGTCAGGCACACCAAAGCCATCAGGTAACGAAAACCGGGGCCACAGGTTTCCCAAAACCTGCCGGTTTCGCACCTAAGAGAAACTTTCTTCATTTCTCAAAACCTGCCGGTTTGCGAAAACCGGGGCCACAGGTTTTGAGCTCAATTTGACGTATTTGCCTTGAGTTTGAACTTTAGGCCTAGGCCCAACTCCTTTGGGCCAAGTTTGACGCTCGTGGCCCCTTTGAATCTAGCTAGATCATCCCGCAATGCCTCGGGATTCGTGTAGTCATCCAAGAGTGATATGAAACGGGCCTTCAAAGATCAATTATCAACAAAAACAGCCCTGCAACTAACAGACACTACACAACACACATTAGCACTAAAATAGGCTCCGAAGAGCTCAAATGAGATGAAAAGTGCATACGGGACGGGGGTAAAAACTATATAAAATATGAGTGTATCACCTAGCCCATTATTTAGGGATTGGGGAAGCCTATAAATACCCCTACTTCATTAAATTGATCCCCACTCCCTCATTAATTTTCTCTCTCCTCTTTCTTACACCACACTCTCACCCGACATCTCTTTCTCTCGTCCCTCTTCTTGTCCACGCACAGCAGCCAAGCACACACCTCGTGCCTCGTCGATGCCTCGTGAACTCGCTTCCCCTTGTTGTTGCCTCGTGCTCGTGCGTCCCGCACAGCACTGCACACCCTCACTCTCTTCCTCTCGTCGTTGCACCACCCTCACAACACTCGTGCCCTCGCCGATTGTTGTTGTTGTTGCCCTGCCTTGTTGCTTCGACGCCCAGCCATCGCACACTCCACTCTCTCCCTCTTGCTCGCACAACACCGTGTGCTGCCGAGTCCTGCTGCCCCTTTGTTGTTGTTGCTCGCGTCGCCCACCGCACACACGGCACACGTGTGTGGTGCGCCGAGTACTACACTTCGTGTTCCTTTGATCTTTTTGTGCCCAATCACATTCAATTCGTGATTGTACCGTGCCATAAGTCGGTTTTGTATAATTCTCTTCTTCCTTGCCTATTCTATTTCAATTCCGTATTTTAAATTATATTATTATTATTATTATTATTATTATTGATTTTGATGTATTAAACTGCTGGGAACGGTTATGAACACCGATTTTTGAGGATTTATGTGTTTAGATGATTGAGGAATATTTTATATTGAAGTACTAAAATTTTCAAATTTGTTTATTTAATAAAGTGTCGATTTTTAAAGGCTTAAAGTGATTTTTATGATAAATTAAGGTTAGGGTTTTAATCCCAACTTAATGTTTAATTGATTTACATAATTTAATTTCAGTTATGGAAATCAAATATAATTTTCAGAATTATTTCAAGGCTTAAAAGTGTCAATATTGATGATTTTAAATGTTGAAAATAAATGTTTTCGTACTAGGACTTTAGTTTTTCAATTGACACTATTATTTTGTGAATGGATGGTTAATTTCTAACTAATTCAAAGGTTTTAGAATTTATAAAAGTTGCTGGAAATTTAGTGAGCATTAATAATAATTATTTTTTATTATTTTAATGATAGGAGGTGATTTCTAATCTTGAGTCGTGATTCGCAAAGTGGCCCCCATATTTAGATAATCGAGGTACGTACATGTCTAGGGTGACCACAGTTTACATGAGGACATTGTGATAATTTATTACGGTGAATCATGTGACTGAGATTATTATGGATTCATGTTTGATGTTGTGAACAAACATGTTATGGATTATTATTGAATTTATGAATTCTATGTGAACAAGCATGGTGTGACTATTTATAATCGTTGAATTTAATGTCAAGCATGTTGTTCAACTATTTTTATGCATGTATTGTTTTGTTTCACATGCAAGGGATTATGTTTATGCTATTGTACGTAATGTCTAGCATACTTTGAGCCAAGTATTCGTGCCTTATTGCACTATTTATTCTACCCCGTCTGTAGGGTATGTTTGGGAAGTCTATGTGAATTGAACTAAGGAATTTTCGTGCCTTGTACACACCCCGCTTGTTAACTGGCATGTTGGGTTATCTCAATAGTATATTGAGAAGGAACAACGGGAGTAATATCACTTGAGTCTTGTATGTTGACCACAAGTCCTAATGAATTAAAAGAAGAGTGTTGTTTGGTTGCTTTTGTTATATGTCATGTGGTTGTGTCTTGAGTTCACCTTGTGAATAAAATACTAATTAACGTAAAGTGCAACCAGAACAAGCGTCAAAACTCTTGAAACGTATATACCTTGAGTATGAATAATGGGGGGAGTCTTGCCGGAAAACATGTACTCCTACGAATGATACAAGACGTTGTTTCATTCTTTTACGTCGGTATGGTCCGACAATTGTTTACTTTTATTTATTTTGGTGTTTGGTGGGCTTCCAACAACCTTCCTTTTATGGATATTTCTTTTCGGCCCGTTCAAAGCTTATCCTTAATTAATCTATGAGTTAAGAGTCGTGTCAAGAGTGTAACACCCCGACAATTCTCCATTTTCTAGAATAACCCTTTTTATAAATATAACTGTAACACCCCGACAATTCTCTCTTTTCTAAAATAACCTTTTAATATAAAACGTAGAGAACTATCAAGGCATTATCGCCCGTGTGAAAACGTAACGGCTTATTCAGAATTTTGCAGCGGAAAACATAAAACTAACTTTAGGTTTATAAATAATCGATTACAGATTTAATTCCAAAAACCAACCAACAAAAATAAGGAAATATAAATAGTACGACAAGTTTAAAGTCCAAATTAACAAAACCCAAATAACATAGCAAGACAAAATCAATACAAGTTCTCTAATCCCGATCCCCATGATGCATCATCTTCAAACCTGTAGATGGGCAACGCTTATTGATCCTTAGAGACTGCTCACCAAAGATGGGTCATCACAGGATCAATAAGGCATAGCCATGATCAACACATACAAACAAAGCACGTAATCAGCAAAGATGAGTACTACATACTAAAACAAAAACAATCCTAACATGATACTAATAAACGAACAACCCTAACATGATTCTAATGAAAAATAAGTAAAGTCAAACAAAACATATTAATTTGAAGACCATACTTGACTAGACTAGGCTAGACTGGACTAGACTTTTATAACAATAACATTATTTTAATTGAAATAGTCAATGGACCGAGTTGCTACTAGAAACTTCTTCTTCTTCACTAAGGAAGACGAGGTACGGGCGTGACTCCGTAAACCCCAATGACCTGCGATATTGAGGGACTTTTGCATAAAATAGAACCGGTGATCAATCCGGCCCCAGAAAAAGCCATAGGCGACCCATGACCCCGACTCCTGATTGTCCGTCACTTTAGACGTGCACAGTCTAAAGCTATTGCTACTCAATTTCACTTTACATGATTTACAAATTAATTTCTGTTGTGACTCAACAATCATACAAACAACATTTATTCACGACTGTTTTTATCTTGGAATTAAGTAAGTGATCACAAGGGTATCAATCAAGACTCATTACAATTAAATCTAACCTTTCCTTTAATACTGATCAACCCCTCTATATGGGTATAAGGTTTCAACTTACTAAAGAAGGTCCTCGGCCCTCATAAAGTAGTGAAAAGCTAAAAGGGAACAATGAACAATCGATCTGAATCAATATATATAATAATCTAATGTTCCCAACCAACATGTTCGCATCAATCATCTACTAACATGTTATAATTCTCATAACGAAATACATATCCTTAACATGTCCATCCAACAATATTAAACATGCACTTTCAACATAACCAAGTTCATCAACAATTTTAACATGACCAAGTTCATCAACACTTTCAACATGGTTTCAACAAATAACACGCATTCCAAGCACACAGGTATGTACGTACCTTGTGTAAACAAACTGATAGGCCACTTTAACGAATTCAAAAGTCGCCTACAAAGAATTCTCCGCCTAAAACAACCAATAAAATTCCCCAATCAATATCCAACAATTTACAGCAATACTAAAGTACTCTAAATACACCCTAAACATATTTTGAACCATCCCCAATATCGAAACTTAACTAACTAACCTCCAAGCATAATAACTATCAAACTAATGATCCTAAAACATTCTAAACTCCAATAAAACATCCCTTTTAAAATTTCCAGCAATGTAAAATAATTTCAAAAGTCCACAAAACATAATCAACGTTCTTAAAATCATAAAAATAATAGCTTTAATAATATATAATCATTCTATTATGATTTTAGAATATTAAAACCTTAAAAATCCATGCTTTAATAATTAAATTCCTTATTTCAATTCAATTACATAATCTGAAAATTAAATTTATTATTTAAACATAATATATAATCTGAAAATATAATTTAATCATAATAACTTATAATTTTCATTCAATAATCATGCATTAAATATACACTAAACTAATTAAAACCCTAACTTATATATTAATCAACCAAAAACTGAAAATAATTAATTTATAACATCAACACCAAATCTGAAAATTATAATTTAACTATAAAGATTAATAATTTAATTCAAGAAACATAAATTCAAATTAATAAAATTAATTAAAACATTTAAATAACTTAGGGTTTAAGAAATAACTAAAAGAAGAGAGAGAGTGCAAGCCGGCGGTAGGGCGGTGCGGCAGCGGGACCAGGCGGAGGAGTACGCCGGACGACGTCGGATGGACGCACGGTGGTTGTGCGGTGGTCGCGGAGGCAGGATACGCGTGTGGAAGGGAGGAAGTGCACGAACGGGAAGGAAGAACAGGAGGAGTGCTGGTGGCAGCTTGCGGCGCGACGGAGGATGGCCGACGGCGCTGGCTTGGTGGTCGCGGCTGGGCCGCGGCGGCTGTGCAGGAAAAACAGATGCTTGAGGAGGGGAGAATTGAAAAACGAAAGGGAGAAAGAAGAAACAGTGAAGAAGAGGAAGGAGAAGTTACCGGCGTTAGGGTCGCCGGTGGCTGTGCGGCGCGGCTAGGTCGATGGCGGTGGCCGGTACAGCAGCCAACAGAGTCACGAAGAGAAGGAGAGAGATGGGTTTTGTTTTGGGGTTTTCACGTGAAGTTTTCAAAGGGAAGGGTTTTTGTCTTCTTTTTTTTTCTTTGGTTTTACGTGAAATAGGAGTAGAGAAGGTAGGAAGGAAGTTTGGGTTTATTATGTTGGGCTTTGCCAACTTGGACTAGGATTAGAATTTGGGTTTTAGTGTTTGAATCAAAAATCGAATAGGATTGTTTTTCCGAATTTAACGTGTTTTCCTAATTCAAATTCTTTTCAACATAAAATTCTAAAATTATTTTTGATTGCACAAACCGTTAAAATATTTAGAATATATTTAAATAGAATTAAATATACATTAAATATATAAATATAATAAAGTTCAAAAATCGTTAAATATTTAGAACATACTTAAAATAAAATAAATATACGTTAATTATATATTCATTACTAAAATTAATAAATTCTATTTAAATATAAATAATGTACGTTAAAATATATTAATAAAATTTATAAATTTATGGGGGATTACAATCTACCCCTCTTAAAAGAAGTTTCGTCCCGAAACTTGACACGAAATTTCCCAAATTTTCCCCAAAAGCTTTTAACTTATTCTTACTAGAGGAGTACTTGTGCCACCTATGTGCACTCTTTTGCCAACTCAAAGTTGTTTGTGTTACTCATGAACACCTTTTCTTATGCGGAGAATCTATTTGCTTTGCATCAACTTGTAAAGTTTGCTAAAATAAGCAATAAAATGCATAAAAATGCCATAAAATAGGTAAAAAGCGCGAATTTCTATCGCATTCTACCACCCTTAAAGAAAACGAATTATGCCCTCGTAACTCACCTCAGGGAATAGCTAACCAAAATTCTCTTTCGACGAATTCTATCCTCAAAATTCCTATTTCACTAAAACTACTCACTTTAGACTTTTTACAACAGATGACGAAACAAAAGAACAAGTCACCACGAATTAAATAATAATTAACTTGCGCAGAGTTGATAGAAAAAGTACCAGAATCTATATCGGCAGATGGTTCATCCTCATTCTGATTCATCATGTACAATTTTCCTGGAACCTTATTCAGGTTGTTGTTATCATTTGCAGGCTTATTATAGTTCTCTTGATTGTTTTGTGCCCCTCCAGGCTTTGAATTTTGACCTCCAGATTGGTTAAACCATACTTGGTTTCCACCTCCATTACTATTTTGGTCCTTTCTATGCTTAGTGAAGCACTCATACTCCATATGCCCCATTTTCTGACAATAATTGCAGGTCACTAATTCTCCTTTGCAGTTCTTACCAGGGTGATTGTTACTGCACATCTTGCAATGATGCACTCTCTTAGATTGGTTTGAGTTGTTGTGGTGCCCCTGATTGTTTGCTCCTTGGGAATTTCCATTTCCATTTCCATTTCCGTTTCTATTCCTTTTAAAGTTTCTTGGTTACCCCCAGCATTAAGATCTTTTCTCTTTTCCCCAATTACCACAGTTTTCTTGTCCCTTCTAGACTGCAGACCATAAATATAAGAAGCTCTCCCATACACTATGTTCAAGGATGTAAAGGTTTCCCCACCTAATCCCAGTTGTATCTCATCGGTCAACCCCTGCACAAACCTCTGAGCCTTTAGCTCCTCAGTAGCTACCACCTCAGGTGCAAACCTCGACAAAGATATAAACTTGCTATAGTATTCAGCAATAGTCATATTCCCCATCCTAAGGTCGATGAACTCCTGCACTTTCTGCTTTCTCATAAAAGGAGGATAAAACTTCCCCCTCAAGGCAACAATAAATGAATCCCAATTGAATCCATCAGCCGAACTTAGTCTAGTTCCATTTTCCCTCCACCAAAGGTCGGCCTCATCTTTTAGGTAAAGGACAGCTTGACTTACTCTCATACTCCGAGGGCAACCCAAAGCCTCAAATAGTTTCTCAAATTCCCTAATCCAGTTTTCCAGGAAGGTTGGATCTGCTTGCCCCTTGAAATACAGTGGCTTAACCTTAGAAAGTCTTTCAAACATTTCCCCTGTAGAGTCGGGGCGCTCAGTTCTCTCCTGGTTTAGCTTTTCCGCCAAGAGGCGAATCGTAGCAGCTAGATCATTGTTGTTGGCCATTCTAGAACGCGACCTGCAATTAGTATACTCTACTTTAGGTTTGAGACATCACTTATACGTTATCCCATACAATTTAATATTTCAATTGACCATAAAGATCGCCTCAACCAACAATTTTCACATTAATACACATCATTTACGAAGGCACGACAATCGTTTACGAAGGTGCAACGATCGTCTACAAGATGCAATAATCATTGAAAAATAATCATCCTCAAGAAATCACGAAAGACATTCACACGCTGCACATAAGGCATAACATTTTGAATCATATTGGTCATGAGGGTCTAGATTGGCCCTCACTTCCTTTATGTACTCAAATCATTTAATATTTTTGTGGCAATTAAATTGACCCACAATTCACATTGAGTATGCAAATAATAAAGAATTAATCCATGACGTACTACCTAGAGGTTGGGGTATTATGGAATCCTCAAAATAGAATAAAGAACAATTCCTTGAAAACTTTAACTTTTATTGCTAACTCCATAAAGGTTTATTACATCCTTGAAAATAATAAAGAACATTTCAATCTTCAATAAACTTTACCCTTAAACTGTTGTAGCTTTGCTATTTATTCTTTAAAACATAAAAGAGCTAATTAACTATTATGACTTCAAAATATTTGTGGCCTCTTGCCTATCCATTGCTCCAGAAAGTTTTCGAAGTGAACTTTAGATCTCAAGATCATCGAACTCTTCTTCAGGGTCTTCATCGGGGTCTTCCCCTGGGTTTGCATCTTCTTCCATGTCTTCATCTTGATTAGGCTCACTTGCCATCTCCTATTCACTTTCGAGCTCTGCATCTGAATCACTAGAAATTTCAATGGTTGGCTCATGGGCCACTAGGTTAGGATTCTTTGCCTCAAACACCTACATTCTCATTCTCCACAGCTACATCATTTTCCTCTAGGTCATTATTTACACCTACTCCCATAGGTTCTTCTGTAACTGCATCTCCAACATGACTCCCTACGATTTTACCGTCCCTAAACCCACTTTCTGCCGCCTCAATAATGGTAGTCAGAATTTCTGAGTAATATTTCCATCTACCATCCCGAGTCCCATACTTAGCCAAGTTTGGAGTTCCATTATCAGAATGCATGTCTTTAAACTTTTCCTTGAGTTCTAGGTATGGAAATTTGTTAGGTAAGCAATTAATAATAGTGGCTGCTATGGTATGCTTTCTCATTAAGATAGGTTGCCCTTGAAATTTAGCATGATGTTCACATCCAAACACAATTTTCTTCACGTAAATATCAGGGGTTTCTATATCAAGTTTTTCGAAGGATCCTATGTTGGTGTACTTGGAAAGAAACATTTTATTCCTGAAATAAACAATTCCTGGTCTCACTAACGATTTTCCAACCAAATCTTAAACAAAGTTCAATAACGCAATAAGTTTGGTGGAAGCAAACAATTCTTTATGCACATTTAAATGCAACACTTAAACAATTAGCACACGCACGTACGTAACAATCAATTTCTTATGCTAGCATTGACTAGCTACTAATGCACATATAATTCTATCTTATTGTAGACACCTACTTTTGTCCCCATTCCCGAAAGGGAAGGTTCGATGATGAGTGATAGGTTATGATTCATATGACAAAACATAAATCATGCGGAAAAACCATAAAGCCAGGAAAGCATATTATTTACACATAATCATTTAGCATAGTTTAGATGCATACACTTTGTTGCGTGCCCTCCCTAGCTGCGCCCGAACCGAACAAGAACAAGTCTTTAGGACTCCAAGTGTCATCCCTCCGTAGATAGTCCACAGCACGTCCGGATCCGCCTTAAGCTTGACCAACTAGAATCGCCCTTAACGTAGTATAGATTTCGGCTGATTAGGGGCAAGAGAGTGGCTGATTTTCTTCAAAATCTTACCTTTAGAATACTTCAATTGTCTCTATAAATTATGACCCTAGGCACCTATTTATAGAGGTATGGAAAAGGAACTGGAATCCTATTAGGATACGAATTAATTTAATTAGAATCCTGCTAGGACTCTATTAAATAAACTTTATCTAATAGGTTTAGGATTTAATCTTTTATCGAATCCCGATAGCTTTAGGATTCGCACACGAGCATCGCACGAGCACCGTACACCCGCGCAGGCCTTGCGGCCCACGCTGAGCGCACAACGCCTCGGCCCATGCCCGCTGCCTGTGTCCGCGCGCGCGCCGAAGGCCTTGGCTGGGCCTGGCTTGTGCTGGGCCTGGTCGAGGCTTGGCGTGTGTTGGTGATGCGTGTGGCTTGCTGGGCGACGGCCTGGCTTCGTGCTGGGCCTTCGTCTAGCGAGCCTCGTCCGATTCTAATTCGTACGATACGCTTCCGATTAAATTCCCGATTCCGGAATTCATTTCCGATACGAACAATATTTAATATTTCCGATTCCGGAATTAATTTCCGTTTCGAACAAATATTTAATATTTCCGTTTCCGGAATTATTTTCCGATTCCGATAATATTTCCGATTCTGAAAATATTTCCGTTTCCGGCAATATTTCCGATTCCGGCAATATTTCCATTTCCATTAATATTTTCCGATACGTACCATGTTTCCGTTTCTGGCAACATCTACGACTTGGATAATATTTATATTTCTGATACGATCCATATTTCCGTTTCCGGTAATATCATCGTTTCCGGAGTATTCATTTCTTGCTTGTGACGATCTCAGCTCCCACTGAAACCAAGATCCGTCGATTCCGAATATCTATAGATGGAGTATTTAATGCCATTAAATACTTGATCCGTTTACGTACTATTTGTGTGACCCTACGGGTTCAGTCAAGAGTAAGCTGTGGATTAATATCATTCATTCCACTTGAACTGAAGCGGTCTCTAGCTAGGCATTTAGCTCACTTGATCTCACTGAATTATTAACTTGTTAATTAATACTGAACCGCATTTATTAGACTTAACATTAAATGCATACTTGGACCAAGGGCATTATATCCTTCAGTCTCCCACTTGTCCTTAGGGACAAGTGTGCATTTCCTAATTCCTTTGTCGCTCGATGCTTGCTCTTGAACATAAGGTAAGAGTTGTCATCCTTATTATGTCTAGAGGTGTTTCTCGATTTCAGAGTTCAACTGATCAAATAAACAGATAATCATAGCCTATGATTCATCTGAGCACGGCCATGCATTTTACAGTTTCTAGCTCTCCGAGTGGCCTTGTACAACTTTCAGCATCTCATCCCGATTTATGGGAGGGCAATCCCAATCTTGCGATCTTGAGATTAGACCTCGTTTGATAGGTGATTACCTGAGCGTTGCCTTTATAGCCTCCTTTTACGATGCGACGGTTGGTCAACGTCAAAGTAACCAATTCTCAAACAAGTAATCTCAAATCACTCAGGTATTGAGGATTTAGTGTCTAATAATTTTAATGAAATTTACTTATGACAGATTTTCATCTCTTACAGTAAAGTTTCATAGGTCTGTCCGATACTAGTCTTCCCAAAGTAAGTATCTATGCAAATGATTATGACATTGCCATGTCCACATAGTTCAAGAAACAGAACTACTAGTCATCTTGCATTCTAGTCGTCTAACGTTTTCTATGCGTCCATCTTTATAGAAAACTCCGACCAGGGACCATTTTCAACTTTTGACATTCAAGTTCACTTGATAGACATTTCTTAGTCACAGGACTGGTCCTGACAGTCTATCTTGAATATATCGTCAAATTGAAGGGACTCATCATTTAATACTAAACCAAGATTAAATGGAATATGAAAATACATTTCATATATGATAAATTTTCAACCCCTAATGTTTTACAACCATGGGCCTCGAACCCATCTTTAAAACAACTAGTGGAATTCAAAACTATGCTTTGATTTCCAGTGCCACAATGTGAGTGTTGTTTCTCACTTGTTGCATAGGTTTAGTTATCATGCTTTGCCAATCTTAATATCCTTTTCATCGAATGTTCTTCGAGATAGATGATAAGATCTTTTGAGTATGTTTATTTTGTGATCTAGTCTTTCTTGCTACATTAGTGGTTCTACGCATTTTGCAATGAAGAACCATTAAGTCAACAGACATGTGATCTTCCCAAGTTTAATGAAGAACTCATTAATATAAACAACTCTGTTTTATTGCTTCTTAGGCAATAAGTACTTTTACTTCAACTGTATAGGTTGCTAGTGATGCTTTGTTTGGATTTGCTTATCCAAGCAGTCCATAGATATGTGGAAGACTTTCCATCTGTATCTTAGAACATAGAAATTATTATTTTAATTTCCCACGCAACAACTCATGGTCTCCAATCCATGTTGCCATTTTCAAAACACGATGCTATATAGCTCGTCCTTGCCAATGGTTAACTCCAAGGGAATCTTGCTTGATCCTTTGCCAGTGTTTATGTGTGTAGCATCAATATTTAGTGTAATCCCCCGTAAATTTATAAATTTTATTAATATATTTTAACGTATATTATTTATATTTAAATAGAATTTATGAATTTTAGTAATAAATATATAATTAACGTATATTTATTTATTACATTTTAATATTTTCAACGGTTTACGAAATTGAAAATGATTTTAGAATTTTAAGTTAAAACGAATTCGAATTACGAAATTCTGTTCGATTGAAATTAGGAAGCAATCCTAACCATTTTGGATTCAACAACCCAAATCCTACTCCTAGCCCAATTGGGTAAAGCCCAAACCATTGAAACCCAAAAAGGAACCCAAACCCTTACCCAAAACTGATTTACGTGAAAAACAAAAGCAAGAAAACAAAACCCTCCTCTCCCTCATTCAAATTCACGTGGACTCAAACCCTCCTCCCTCACTGCCGTTTTTCTCTCCTCCCTTCACGACCGTCGTTGTCCCGGTCGCCGCCACCACCGCTGGACCTCCTCGCCACCGGGTAACCTCTCTTCTTCTTCGTTCTCCTTCTTCTCTATCATTACCTTTCCTTTGCGTCTTTCCTTACCGTTTACTCCCCCTCCCCTTGCTCGGTTTTTTTACGCAGCAACCGCTACTCCGTGAGCTTCCCTCGGTCAGCGCAACCACCAGCGCAACCTCGACCACCGCCGAGCACGGTAGTTCTCTTTCGTTCCTTTTTCGTTTTTAAATTTCTTGCTCTCCTCCTCACCTATTTCTGTTGTTGCGCAGCCACGCACAACACCACCGAACACCGCCATCAACCCGTCGTTACCCTTCGCTGCGCCGCCCAAACCTGCCGCTGCCGTGCCCTGCTCGCCGGCAGTCTCCCTCCTCCCCTTCTTGTTTTTGTTATTTCTTAAACCCTAAGTTATTTAAATATTTTGATTTAAGTTTATTGATTTTAATTTATGTTTCTTGAATTAAATTATTAATCTTTATAGTTAAATTATAATTTTCAGATTTGATATTGATATTGTAAATTAATTAATTTCAGTTTTGGTTGATTAATATGTAAGTTAGGGTTTTAAATTAGTTTAGTGATTGAATTCGTGTTTATTGAATATAAATTACAAGTTATTATGATTAAAGTATATTTTCAGATTTTATATTATGTTTAAGTAACAAATTTAATTTCCAGATTTATTAAATTGGTTAAATAAGTATTTTAAACTATTAAAGCATGAATTTTTAAGGTTTTATTATGTTTAAAATCATAATAGAATGATTGTACCTATTAAAGTTATTATTTTTATGATTTTAAGGATGTTGAATATATTTTGAGCAAGTTTTGAATGATTTTATATTGTTCTTTGTTCCCTTTTAGCTTTTCACTACTTTATGAGGGCTGTGGACCTTGTTTAGTAAGTTGAAACCTTATACCCATATAGAGGGGTTGATCAGTATTAAAAGAAAGGTTGGATTTAATTGCAGAATACATGCTTGATGCCTTGTGATCACATACTTAATTCCAAGATAAAAACAGTTGTGAATAATCGTTGATTGTATGACTTATGTGATTGTTGAGTCATAACAGAGTTTAATTTATAAATCATGTAAAGTGAAACTGAGTAGCAATAGCTTTAGACTGTGCACGTCTAAAGTGACGGACAATCAGGAGTTGGGGTCATGGGTAGCCTATGGCTTTTTCTGGGACCGGATTGATCACCGGTTCTATTTTATTCAAAAGTCCCTCGATATCGCAGGTCATTGGGGTTTACGGAGTCGCGCCCGTACCTCGTCTTCCTTAGTGAAGAAGAAGAAGTTTCTAGTAGACAACTCAGTCCATTGACTATTTCAATTAAAATAATGTTAATGATACAAAGGTCTAGTTCAGTCAAATATAGTCTTCAAGTCAATATATTTTGATTATCCTTGCTTATGTTTTATTAGTATCATGTTAGGTTTGTTCGTTCAATAGTATCATGCTAGGATTATTATTGTTTTAGTATGTAGAACTCAACTTTGCTGATTACGTGCTTTGTTTGTGTATGTTGATCATGGCTATGCCTTATTGATCCTGTGATGACCCATCTTTGGTGAGCAGTCTCTAAGGATCAATAAGCGTTGTCCATCTACAGGTTTGAAGATGATGCATCATGGGGATCGGGATTAGAGAGCTTGTATTGTTTTTGTCTTGCTATGTTATTTGTTATTTGGGTTTGTTAATTGAGACTTTAAACTTGTCGTACTATTTATATTTCCTTATTTTCGTTGGTTGATTTTTGGGACTAAACCTGTAATCGATTATTTATAAACCTAAAGTTAGTTTTATGTTTTCCGCTGCTAAATTCTGAATAAGCCGTTACGTTTTCACACGGGCGATAATGCCTTGATAATTCTCTACGTTTTATATTAAAAGGTTATTTTAGAAAAGAGAGAATTGTCGGGGTGTTACATTTAGCGTATCTTTATTTCCTTGAATCAAGAACTGTTCCTATGCACCTTTTCAAATACCATAGGTTTTTCTTGATCTCAATCTAGTTGATCTTCACTTAGATCAATAGAGACTGGTATATGTTCGTCATGCCTAAAGCCATACGATACGTTTTTGGCGATCCTCATATTATATCATACATGATAAATTCTTTTGCAGAAATTCGTTCGATTGAAATTAGGAAGCAATCCTAACCATTTTGGATTCAACAACCCAAATCCCACTCCTAGCCCAATTGGATAAAGCCCAAACCATTAAAACCCAAAAGGGAACCCAAACCCTTACCCAAAACTGATTTACGTGAAAAACAAAAGCAAGAAAACAAAACCCTCCTCTCCCTCATTCAAATTCACGTGGACTCAAACCCTCCTCCCTCACTGCCGTTTTTCTCTCCTCCCTTCACGACCGTCGCTGTCCCGGTCGCCGCCACCACCGCCGGACTTCCTCGCCACCGGGTAACCTCTCTTCTTCTTCGTTCTCCTTCTTCTCTTTCATTACCTTTCCTTTGCGTCTTTCCTTACCGTTTACTCCCCCTCCCCTTGCTCGGTTTTTTACGCAGCAACCGCTACTCCGTGAGCTTCCCTCGGTCAGCGCAACCACCAGCGCAACCTCGACCACCGCCGAGCACGGTAGTTCTCTTTCGTTCCTTTTTCGTTTTTAAATTTCTTGCTCTCCTCCTCACCTATTTCTGTTGTTGCGCAGCCACGCACAACACCACCGAGCACCGCCATCAAACCGTCGTTACCCTTCGCTGCGCCGCCCAAACCTACCGCTGTCGTGCCCTGCTCGCCGGCAGTCTCCCTCCTCCCCTTCTTGTTTTGGTTATTTCTTAAACCCTAAGTTATTTAAATATTTTGATTTAAGTTTATTGATTTTAATTTATGTTTCTTGAATTAAATTATTAATCTTTATAGTTAAATTATAATTTTCAGATTTGATATTGATATTTTAAATTAATTAATTTCAGTTTTGGTTGATTAATATGTAAGTGAGGGTTTTAAATTAGTTTAGTGATTGAATTCGTGTTTATTGAATATAAATTACAAGTTATTATGATTAAAGTATATTTTCAGATTTTATATTATGTTTAAGTAACAAATTTAATTTCCAGATTTATTAAATTGGTTAAATAAGTATTTTAAACTATTAAAGCATGAATTTTTAAGGTTTTATTATGTTTAAAATCATAATAGAATGATTGTACCTATTAAAGTTATTATTTTTATGATTTTAAGGATGTTGAATATATTTTGAGCAAGTTTTGAATTATTTTATATTGCTGGAAATTTAAAAAGGAACGTTTATTGGAGTTTATGATAATTAGGGATCGTTAGGGAATTAATCACTATTCTAGGAAGTTAATTAATTAAGTTTCGATATTGGGGAATGTTCTAAATGTGTTTAGGATGTGTTTAGAGTACGTTAGTGCTGCTGTAAATTATTAGGAATTGATTTGGTTACGTTTCTTGATTATTTTAGGTGGAGAATTCTTTGTAGGCGACTTTTGAATTCGTTAAAGTGGCCTATCAGTTTGTTTACACAAGGTACGTACATACCTGTGTGCTTGGAATGTGTGTGATTTGTTGAAACCATATCGAAATTATTGATGAACTTGGTTATGTTGAAATGATTGAGGAACTTGGTTATGTTGAAATTGTTGATGAACTAGGTTATGTTGAAAGTGCATGTTTAATATTGTTGGATGGACATGTTAAGCATATATATTTCGTTATGAGAATTATAGCATGTTTTGTATGGATGATTGATGCGAACATGTTGGTTGTGAACATTAGATTATTATATATCAATTCAGACCGATTGTTCTTTGTTCCCTTTTAGCTTTTCACTACTTTATGAGGGCTGTGGACCTTGTTTAGTAAGTTGAAACCTTATACCCATATAGAGGGGTTGATCAGTATTAAAGGAAAGGTTGGATTTAATTGGAATGAGTCATGCTTGATGCCTTGTGATCACATACTTAATTCCAAGATAAAAACAGTTGTGAATAATCGTTGATTGTATAACTTATGTGATTGTTGAGTCATAACAGAGTTTAATTTATAAATCATGTAAAGTGAAACTGAGTAGCAATAGCTTTAGACTGTGCACGTCTAAAGTGACGGACAATCAGGAGTTGGGGTCATGGGTAGCCTATGGCTTTTTCTGGGGTCGGATTGATCACCGGTTATATTTTTATTTAAAAGTCACTCGATATCGCAGGTCATTGGGGTTTACGGAGTCGCGCCCGTACCTCGTCTTCCTTAGTGAAGAAGAAGAAGTTTCTAGTAGACAACTTAGTCCATTGACTATTTCAATTAAAATAATGTTAATGATACAAAGGTCTAAGTCAAATATAGTCTTCAAGTCAATATATCTTGATTATCCTTGCTTATGTTTTATTTAGTACCATGTTAGGATTGTTCGTTTAATAGAATCATGTTAGGATTATTATTGATTTAGTATGTAGTACTCAGCTTTGCTGATTACGTGCTTTTGCTTGTGCATGTTGATCATGGCTATGCCTTATTGATCCTGTGATGACCCAATCTTTGGTGAGCAGTCTCTAAGGATCAATAAGCATTGTCCATCTGCAGGTTTGAAGATGTTGCATCATTGGGATCGGGAATAGAGAGCTTGTATTGTTTTTGTCTTGCTATGTTATTTGTTATTTGGGTTTGTTAATTGAGACTTTAAACTTGTCGTACTATTTATATTTCCTTATTTTCGTTGGTTGATTTTTGGGACTAAACCTGTAATCGATTATTTATAAACCTAAAGTTAGTTTTATGTTTTCCGCTGCAAAATTCTGAATAAGCCGTTACGTTTTCACACGGGCGATAATGCCTTGATAATTCTCTACGTTTTATATTAAAAGGTTATTTTAGAAAAGAGAGAATTGTCGGGGTGTTACAAAGTGGTATCTAGAAGCGCAAGGTTTTACTTTAATAAATTTTTAGGCGCCTAACTATCTAGTTATTTAAAATAAATTTCTTAAAAATCGAGATTCTACGTATTATAGTGTTCAAAAATTGGTACTTTTTTTTGGGGGGGCCGATTTCCTTTTATCTTGTTTGAAAGTATACGATATTCCTTATTTACGTTCGAAATCAAATTATTTTTCCAAGATAAAGTGATACTTTCGACATTTTTATTTTTCTTATTATTTATTATTCAACCAAATAAATAAAAATAATATGAATACATTTTTTTTTAAAAGGAGTTCAATTTTTTTTTTTAGTTCACTAGTAGAAAAAACCCTTATTGCAGCGGGCTTTTAGACCCCTGTTGCAGCGTACATCGTATGCTGCAACTGGGGGGCCTGCAACAAGTCTGAACTTGTTGCAGCGTACAATGTTCGCTGCTAAAAGGGGTTTTTTGCAGCGTACATATGTATGTACGCTGCAACAAGTGCCAAAAAATTGGCAAATATTTGGACTTGTTGCAGCGTACATATATATGTACGCTGCAAAAGACTCAACTTTTTGCAGCGTACATTTATTTGTACGCTGCAACAAGTCTGAAATTTTGCGAAATTTTTTTCCCTTGTTGCAGCGTACAATATATATGTACGCTGCAACAAAGCACTTTTGGCGGGAAAATTCTAATTTTGTTTAGGGATACCTAGAGTGCCTTGCACCAAATATAGAAACCTGTAAAAACAATAATAGAATAACGCAACCTGTATAACAAATATAAAAACAACAACTGGAGTTTTGTATACTATATATCCCAAAACCAAAGTGCACATATTACATTTAAATATATGTTCCAATTTCAACATAAACATACATTTTAATATAAAATTTATTCTATAACAACTAAACCAACTCGATCAAGCGCGCTAAAGCCAATAATAAATACTTGCTGGTAAAAAACTTAGCCCATTGCTCACGAACCACATCAAATTCCTCGCATAAGGCGCAATCCTCGGAGTGTAGACCTTTACAAAAACAGAAATTTAAATTAAACATTAGATTAAATACAAATTAAATATCACATTTTAACATTCAAGAAACTAATGACAATGTCCTAATAGTCTAAAATGAGTCCTTAGGTTCTTTAGTTCAAAGTTGGGAGCGAAAATGTCATTTTAGCCTAAATATGACCTATAACGACCCAATGAGCCTATAGGTGCATAAATAGATTGGAACGAGTCTTAGATCGTTAAAATTATGCATATTAAACATGTAATAAGTTTTAAATGAGTCCTTAGGTTCTTTATTTTAAAGTTGGGAGCGAAAATGCCTTATTTTAGCCTAGATATGACCTATAACGATCAAACAAGCATTAAATGGGTATAAGTAGATTAGAATAAGTCCTAGAAACTCAAAACTAAGCTTATTAATCATATAATAATTTAAAAATGAGTCCTTAGGTTCTTAAGTTCAAAGTTGGGAGCAAAAATGTCATTTTAGCCTAAATATGACCTAAAACGACACAATGAGCCTTAAATGTGCATAAATGGATTGGAATGAGTCCTAGAAAGTTAAAAATAAGCATATAAAACATTTAGTAAGTTTAAAATGAGTCCTTAGGTTCTTTGGTTCATAGTTGGGAGCGAAAATGTCATTTTAGCCTAAATATGTCCTATAACGACCAAACAAGCCTTAAATGTGTATAAGTAGTTAGAATAAGTCTTAGAAACTTAAAACTAAACATATTAAACATGTAATAAGTTTAAAATAAGTCCTTAGGTTCTTTATTTTAAAGTTGGGATCGAAAATGCCTTATTTTATCCTAAATATGACCTATAACGATAAAACAAGCATTAAATGTGCATAAATAGATTAGAATAAGTCTTAGAAACTTAAAACTAAGCATATTTATCATATAATAAGTTTAAAATGAGTCATTAGGTTCTTAAGTTCAAAGTTGGGAGCGAAAATGTCATTTTAGCCTAAATATGACCTATAACGACACAATGAGCCTTAAATGTGCATAAATGGATTGGAATGAGTCCTAGAAAGTTAAAAATAAGCATATAAAACATTTAGTAAGTTTAAAATGAGTCCTTAGGTTCTTTGGTTCATAGTTGGGAGCGAAAATGTCATTTTAGCCTAAATATGTCCTATAACGACCAAACAAGCCTTAAATGTGTATAAGTAGTTAGAATAAGTCTTAGAAACTTAAAACTAAGCATATTAAACATGTAATAAGTTTAAAATAAGTCCTTAGGTTCTTTATTTTAAAGTTGGGATCGAAAATGCCTTATTTTATCCTAAATATGACCTATAACGATAAAACAAGCATTAAATGTGCATAAATAGATTAGAATAAGTCTTAGAAACTTAAAACTAAGCATATTTATCATATAATAAGTTTAAAATGAGTCATTAGGTTCTTAAGTTAAAAGTTGGGAGCGAAAATGTCATTTTAGCCTAAATATGACCTATAACGACAAAATGAGCCTTAAATGTGCATAAATGGATTGGAATGAGTCTTAGAAAGTTAAAAATAATCATATGAATCATGTAATAAGTTTGAAATTAGTTTTTAAGTTCGTTAGATCAAAGTTGGGAGCGAAAATGTCATTTTAGCCTAAATATGACCTATAACGGCCAAAGAAGTCATGAATGTGCATAAATAGATTGGATTAAGTCTTGTAAAGTTAAAACTAATATATAAATCATTTAATATGTTTAAAATGAGTCCTAAGGTTCTTTATTTCATATTTGGGAGCAAAAAAGCCTCATTTTAGCCTAATATGACCTATAACGACCAAACAAGCCTTAAATTTGCATAAGTAGATTGGAATGAGTGTTAGAAAGTTAAAACTATTCATATTAAACATGTAATAAGTATAAAATGAGTCCTTAGGTTCTTTAGTTCAAAGTTGGGAGGGAAAATGCTTCATTTTAGCCTTAATATGACCTATAACGACCCAATAAGCCTTAAATGTGAATAAATAGATTGAAATGAGTCTTAGAAAGTTAAAACTAAGCATATTAATCATGTAAAGGGTTTAAAATGAGTCTTTAGGTTCTTTAGTTCAAGGTTAGGAGCGAAAATGTCTCATTTTAGCCTAAATATGACCTATAACGACCAAACAAGTCTCAAATGTGCATAATAGATAGGATTGAGTCTTGAAAAGTTAAAAATAATCATATGAATCATGTAATAAGTTTGAAATTAGTTTTTAAGTTCGTTAGATCAAAGTTGGGAGCGAAAATGTCATTTTAGCCTAAATATGACCTATAACGGCCAAAGAAGTCATGAATGTGCATAAATAGATTGGATTAAGTCTTGTAAAGTTAAAACTAATCATATAAAACATTTAATATGTTTAAAATGAGTCCTAAGGTTCTTTATTTCATATTTGGGAGCAAAAAAGTCTCATTTTAGCCTAATATGACCTATAACGACCAAACAAGCCTTAAATTTGCATAAGTAGATTGGAATGAGTGTTAGAAAGTTAAAACTATTCATATTAAACATGTAATAAGTGTAATACTCTGAGAAAATATTTAGAGACTGATGGACATGCTCACCAGTATTCGATGTTCGCGTGAGGAGGAAAACCGGTCAGACAGCAGCCCAAATTGTTGGCTAACCTAGTTGTATCTCATTATGGAAAATGCAAGTAACTGATGTGCAGATCAGTACGTGCAGATCAGTAGCCAGCTTAGCTGCCACAACTTTGAGATTGGGACCTTGCGCCTGCTCACTCTACCATAAACAACATTGAAGTTCAGGTGTTGCTGCAGATCAATCCAGATCAACATTGAAGCCAAGGTGTTGCTGCAGATCAATCCAGAGCAACCCAATTGAAAGAATTAGCCAAAATTGCACAAAAATAAATAAATAAAACAGTAATTAAGATCTGTAATAGGCTTCATAACCAACACATGTCGATTATTAAAGAAAAAAGGTAGGGAAATTTGCAGCAACAACAAAAAAGCGAATCATAGCATGCTTATCTCTTAATGAAAAACAAGGCTAAACAACAACACCTATTTCAGTCAATGAATATAATCTTGAATAACATAAACCATTATAACCCAATGTATTACCATGAAGCATAAACATTAAACACCAATGGTCCAATACAATCATAATCCACACACATTTCATACCAAGCTTGAGTCAAGTAAACTGATACATTTACCAAAATATGAATCTCTGAAGTCTAAAATGCAATAATGAAGGCATTCCCCATTATATTAATAAACCGTCATATAAATGTCCCCAAGTTAAATTAACAATCAAAATCGGAAAAAAATCAAACCCTAACAATCAAAATCGGAAAAAATGTATCAATTAACACAAAAAATAAGAATAATTTATATAATCAAACCCTAAAAATACGAAATTAGGGGAAAAATCAAGAATTGACTGAAAGCAAACCCTAAAAATACGAAATTAGGGAAAAACAAATACAAAAAGTTAGAAAACTATACCTCCTCAAACAGATTCGCGCAGGAGAGAGTAAGGGATCGAAATACTTGGGACTGAGACGGCGAGAACAGAACGCGATGGGGGAGATGAGGCGAGAACACAGACCCATCGGCGAAGACAGCGACGCAGGGCCGAGCAACGCCTGAGTTCGACGGCTGCTGAGTTCGACGGCTGAGTTCGACGGCGGCTGAGTTCGAAGGCTGAGGTCGAAGGCCAGATGCTTGGAGAGAAGGCTCCCCCGTAATTTTATTATATTTTAATTATATACTTTAACGTATATTTAATATATTTAAATGTAAATTTACGAATTTTAGAAATGAATATGTAATTGAAATATAATTATGTTATTACATTTTGAATATTTTAAATGATTTACGAAATCAAATGTATTTTTGAATTTTGCGTTGAAACGAATTCGGATTTTGAAATCACGTTCTATTGGAATTAGAAAGCAAATCCTAAATACTATTCCTAGCCCAATTGGGCAAAGCCCAAACCAACAAAACCCATATGACCATACTCCTTTCTCTTTTCTAATTCATGTAAAACAAAAATAAAACCCTATTCTCTTTCTCCTTCCTCATTCACGTGAAATATCAACAAAAAAAAAAAAAAAAAAAAAAAAAGAAACAAAGCTCTTCATCCTCCTCGACACAGCAGTGTTAGGTTATGATACATATGACATTTACATAGATCATGCGGAAACAACCATTAACCCAGGAAACATATTATTTACACATAATCATATAGCATAATTAGATGCATACTCTTTGTTGCGTGCCTTCCCTAGCTGCGCCCGAACCGAACAAGAACAAGTCTTTTAGGACTCCAAGTGTCGTCCCTCCGTAGATAGTCCACAGCACGTCCGGATCCGCCTTAAGATTGACCAACTAGAACCGCCCTTAAGGTACTAGAAAATTCGGCACTTTTATGAGCAAGATGTGTTTTAATTTTCTCTCAAAAAACTCACTTTTGAATACTTTGAAACTTGTGTATAAATTATGACCCCTAGGCCTTTATTTATAGAGTTATGGAAAAGGAATCGTAATCCTAGTAGGATGCGAATTAATTGGAATTAGAATCCTACATGAATTCTATTTAATTAATTTATCCAATTAGGAATAGACATTTAATCATACACTGACTCTTGCAGATTCAGGAATCACGCATGAGCACAAACTCACACACACACGGCAGCCACAAGGACTGCCCATGCGTGCGAGCTGCAGCCCACGCAGCAAGGCCCACGCATCCGTGGCCTTGGCGCGCGCTGGGCTTGTGGCGTGCGTGCTTGCTGGGCGATGGCCTGGCTTCGTGCTGGGCCTTCGTCCGGCAGGCCTCGTCCGATGTTAATTCGTACGATACGCTTCCGATTAAATTTCCATTTCCGGAATCTATTTCCGATACGAACAATATTTAATATTTCCGATTCCGGAATTAATTTCCGTTTCGAACAAATATTTAATATTTCCGTTTCCGGAATTATTTTCCGATTCCGGCAATATTTCCGATTCTGACAATATTTCCGTTTCCGGCAATATTTCCGATTCTGGTAATATTTCCATTTCCAATAATATTTTCCGATACGTACCATGTTTCCGTTTCCGGCAACATCTACGACTTGGATAATATTCATATTTCCGATACGATCCATATTTCCGTTTCCGGCAATATCATCGTTTCCGGAGTATTCATTTCTTGCCTGTGACGATCTTAGCTCCTACTGAAACCAAGATCCGTCGGTTCCGAATATTCATAGATGGAGTATTTAATGCCATTAAATACTTGATCCGTTTACGTACTATTTGTGTGACCCTACGGGTTCAGTCAAGAGTAAGCTGTGGATTAATATCATTAAATCCACTTGAACTGAAGCGGCCTCTAGCTAGGCATTCAGCTCACTTGATCTCACTGAATTATTAACTTGTTAATTAATACTGAACCGCATTTTATTAGACTTAACATAGAATGCATACTTGGACCAAGGGCATTATTTCCTTCAGTCTCCCACTTGTCCTTAGGGACAAGTGTGCATTTCCTAATTCCTTTGTCGCTCGATGCTTGCTCTTGAACATAAGGTAAGAGTTGTCATCCTTATTATGTCCAGAGGTGTTTCTCGGTTTCAGAGTTCAACTGATCAAATAAACAGATAATCATAGCCTATGATTCATCCGAGCACGGCCATGCATTTCACAGTTTCTAGCTCTCCGAGTGGCCTTGTACAACTTTTAAGCATCTCATCCCGATTTATGGGAGGACAATCCCAATCTTGCGATCTTGAGATTAGACTTCGTTTGATAGGTGATTACCTGAGCGTTGCCTTTATAGCCTCCTTTTACGGTGCGACGGTTGGTCAACGTCAAAGCAACCAGTTCTCAAACAAGTAATCTCAAATCACTCAGGTATTGAGGATTTAGTGTCTAATAATTTAATGAAATTTACTTATGACAGACTTTCATCTCTTACAGTAAAGTTTCATAGGTCTTGTCCGATACTAGTCTTCCCAAAGTAAGTATCTATGCAAATGATTATGACATTGCCATGTCCACATAGTTCAAGAAACAGAACTACTAGTCATCTTGCATTCTAATCGTCTAACGTTTTCTATGCGTCCAATTTTATAGAAAACTCCGATTAGGGACCATTTTCAACCTTTGACATTCAAGTTCACTTGATAGACATTTCTTAGTCACAGGACTGGTCCTGACAGTCTATCTTGAATATATCGTCAAGTTGAAGGGACTCATCATTTAATAAACCACGAATTAAATGGAAAAATGAATTCCTTTCATTTTATTGTGAATGATTAACCAATAATGTTTTACAAAGATTTAAACTCTAAAACTTTAAAACATTAAACAGAGACATCAAAGCCATTCTCCAATATGCTTGATTCCCATAGCTGCAGTGTGCGAGTTGTGCTTCGCTTGCGGCAGAGGTTTAGTTAATGGATCTGATATGTTGTCATCAGTTCCAATTTTGCTTATCTCGACTTCTTTTCTTTCAACGAACTCTCGTAGAAGGTGAAATCTACGAAGTACATGCTTGACTCTCTGGTGGTGTCTAGGCTCTTTTGCCTGTGCAATAGCTCCGTTATTATCACAATACAGGGCTATTGGTCCTTTAATGGAGGGGACTACACCAAGTTCTCCTATGAACTTCCTTAGCCATATAGCTTCCTTTGCTGCTTCATGTGCAGCAATGTACTCCGCTTCAGTTGTAGAATCCGCAATGGTGCTTTGCTTAGCACTTTTCCAGCTTACTGCTCCTCCGTTGAGGCAGAAGACAAACCCAGACTGTGATCTGAAATCATCTTTGTCGGTTTGGAAACTTGCGTCCGTATAGCCTTTAACAATTAATTCATCATCTCCACCATAGACCAGGAAGTCATCTTTGTGCCTTTTCAGGTACTTCAGAATATTCTTGGCAGCAGTCCAATGCGCCTCTCCTGGGTCTGACTGGTATCTGCTCGTAGCACTGAGTGCGTACGCAACATCCGGGCGTGTACATATCATAGCATACATTATTGAACCAATCAATGATGCATATGGAATCCCACTCATTCGTCTACGCTCATCAAGTGTTTTTGGGCACTGAGTCTTGCTTAGAGTCATTCCATGAGACATGGGTAGGTAGCCTCGCTTGGAGTCCGCCATCTTGAACCTATCAAGCACCTTATTGATATAAGTGCTTTGACTAAGTCCAATCATCTTTTTAGATCTATCTCTGTAAATCTTGATGCCCAATATGTACTGTGCTTCTCCTAGATCCTTCATCGAAAAACATTTCCCAAGCCAAATCTTGACAGAGTTCAACATAGGAATGTCATTTCCGATAAGCAATATGTCGTCGACATATAATACTAGGAAAGCAATTTTGCTCCCACTGACCTTCTTGTATACACAAGATTCGTCCGCGTTCTTGATGAAACCAAAGTCACTGACTGCTTCATCAAAACGTATATTCCAGCTCCTGGATGCCTGCTTCAATCCGTAGATTGATTTCTTTAGCTTGCATACCTTTTTAGCATTCTTTGGATCCTCAAAACCTTCAGGCTGTGTCATAAACACAGTTTCTGTTAAAACGCCGTTTAAGAAAGCAGTTTTGACATCCATCTGCCATATTTCGTAATCGTAATATGCAGCGATTGCTAACATTATTCGAATAGACTTTAGCATTGCAACTGGTGAAAAGGTTTCATCGTAATCCACACCGTGGACTTGCCTGTAACCTTTTGCAACCAATCTAGCTTTGAAAACTTCAAGTTTCCCATCCTTGTCCTTTTTCAGTTTGAAAACCCATTTGCTTCCAATGGCTTGGTAGCCATCTGGCAAATCGACCAAATCCCATACTTGGTTTTCAGACATGGAGTCTAATTCAGATTGCATGGCTTCTTGCCATTGCTTGGAGCTAGGGCTCGTCATAGCTTGCTTGTAAGTCGCAGGTTCATCACTTTCAAGTAATAGAACGTCATAGCTCTCGTTCGTCAAAATACCTAAGTACCTTTCCGGTTGAGATCTATATCTTTGCGATCTACGCGGGGTAACATTTCTAGATTGACCATGATTCTCACCAGATTCTTCTAAAGATCTCTGAGTTTCATCCTGAATGTCATCTTGAGCATTCTCTAGAGTTTGTTGTTCGACTCGAATTTCTTCGAGGTCTACTTTTCTCCCACTTGTCATTTTGGAAATGTGATCCTTCTCCAAAAAGACACCATCTCGAGCAACAAACACTTTGTTCTCAGATGTATTGTAGAAGTAATACCCCTTTGTTTCCTTTGGATAGCCCACAAGGATACATTTGTCAGATTTTGGATGAAGTTTGTCTGAAATTAATCGTTTGACGTATACTTTACATCCCCAAATCTTAAGAAAAGACACATTTGGAGGCTTTCCAAACCATAATTCGTATGGAGTCTTTTCGACAGCTTTAGACGGAGCTCTATTTATAGTGAGTGCAGCTGTATTTAATGCATGTCCCCAAAATTCTAATGGAAGTTCGGCCTGACCCATCATTGACCTGACCATGTCTAGCAAGGTTCTGTTCCTCCGTTCTGACACACCGTTCCATTGTGGTGTTCCAGGAGGAGTCAATTCTGATAGAATTCCACATTCTTTCAGATGGTCATCAAATTCATAGCTCAGATATTCACCGCCTCTATCAGACCGCAGTGCCTTGATCTTCTTGCCTAATTGATTCTCTACTTCACTCTGAAATTCCTTGAATTTGTCAAAGGATTCAGACTTATGCTTCATTAGGTAGACATAACCATACCTACTGAAGTCATCAGTGAAAGTGATAAAGTAGCTGAAACCACCTCTAGCATTTGTACTCATTGGTCCACATACATCTGTATGGATTAAACCCAATAGTTCATTTGCTCTTTCTCCAACTTTAGAGAAAGGTTGCTTTGTCATTTTGCCAAGTAAACATGATTCGCATTTACCATAATCCTCTAAGTCAAATGGTTCTAGAATTCCTTCCCTTTGAAGTCTTTCTAAGCGTTTCAAGTTTATATGGCCTAATCGACAATGCCACAGATAGGTGAGATCTGAATCATCCTTTTTGGCCTTTTTGGTATTTATGTTATATACTTGTTTGTCGTGATCTAATAAATAAAGTCCATTGACTAATCTAGCAGATCCATAAAACATCTCTTTAAAATAAAACGAACAACTATTGTCTTTTATTATAAAGGAAAATCCCTTAGCATCTAAGCAAGAAACTGAAATGATGTTTTTAGTAAGACTTGGAACATGGAAACATTCTTCCAGTTCCAAAACTAGCCCGGAGGGCAACGACAAATAGTAAGTTCCTACAGCTAATGCAGCAATCCGTGCTCCATTTCCCACTCGTAGGTCGACTTCACCCTTGCTTAACTTTCTACTTCTTCTTAGTCCCTGTGGATTGGAACATAAGTGTGAGCCACAACCTGTATCTAATACCCAAGAAGTTGAATTAGCAAGTATACAGTCTATAACGAAAATACCTGAAGATGGAACGACTGTTCCGTTCTTCTGATCTTCCTTTAGCTTTGGACATTCTCTTTTGTAATGGCCTATTCCATCACAATAAAGACAGCTTGATGTGGACTTGTCCTGCTTTGATTTAGCATTGCCCTTGGACTTTCCACCTTTCTTGAATGGTCTCTTTCTAGCCTTGAGTAAATCTTTGGCTTCACAGTCCAGTACTATTTCAGCCTTTCTGACAAGGTGAATAAATTCTGCAACTGTTTCTTCTCTTGGTTCACTTAGGTATTGTTGCTTGAAGCGACCAAACCCACTGTGTAGTGAATTGAGCAAGACAGAGACTGCCATCCTTTCGCTTATTGGTGTTCCTAGTAGACTTAGGCGATCAAAATATGAACACATAAGATCCACATGGAACCTCAGTGGGACGCCTACCCTCTGTTTAGTGCGAAGGAGCTGAACATGTGTTTCTTGGACCTCCATCCTATAACACCTGTTGGGAGAACTAACCTTTAGCCCAGACATTGATTCAATCAACTCATGGACGTTCAGGTCCCTGTCCTCCGTACTTCCACGACAGATATCCCTCAGATTCTTGATGAGCGTAAAAGGTTCATAGGCTACAAACCTTCTAGCCCAATCATCAGGGATATTGTTCAGCATGAGACTCATAACCTTTTTGAGATCCGCATCCCAGGCGTAAAATCTCTCAGGGGTCATGTCTCTGGCATAGTAGCTTGGCATGGGATGTGATAGTATATACTCAAGTCCATTGAGTTTGACTATTTCAACTAGCTTAGCTTCCCATTCAAGAAAATTTGTCAGGTTCAGCTTGACCATAAGCTCAGAACCCATGATGATGTTTTGATTGTTGTTTGCCATATTAAAAACTACAATTGAAAAGAATAAACAAATAAATAACCATTCACAGTTTCTCTTAATAAACTTAAATTCTAGCATACATGCATAATTCAATGTTTATTAAGCATTTTATTCAAGTTATGTGTTCCGGCAGGTGTGAATAAAATGATTCCAAGATCCTAAAATCATTGAAGAACTAAGCACAGTTTGTCGACTTAATCCTAGAACATCTTAGGTAAGCAAAAGCCTTTTGCTAATAGTCTAGAAACTATTCTTGGTTGATAGGTACGTCTAAGAACTTATTAGGTAACCCTATCGAATTTGCCACGACATAAAAGGACTCCTTACTTATATCGTTGAGTTTCACCAAAACTAACATGTACTCACAATTATTTGTGTACCTTGCCCCTTTAGGACCAATAAGTAACACCTCGCTGAGCGAAAACTATTACTAGATTGATGTAAAGGATATCCAAGCAAGTGTATATTTTGGCATGGCACCTTTTAACTCAATTTTTTTTTAAGTTTGGAACTTAAGGCTCTTACTATGTTGGTTAGATTTTAAGTGAACTAAAATCCTTAATCATGCAACATAATCAAGCTTTTGATCTCATGCAATTTAAGACATATTTAAAACAATAAATAACTTAAAACATGCATAAGATATTTGTGATCTAGTATGGCCCGACTTCATCTTGAAGCTTTGACTTCAAAGTCCGTCTTGAAAATCTCCGTGGGAGGCACCATTTTCTTCAAATAGGATAAGCTATAACTAATTACAACTATTTGATGGTTCGCAGACCATATTTGAATTGAAAAATAACTTTGGTACTTTAGACCAATTACATTCAAATTAATGGTACGCAGACCATATTTTCTATCCTATTTGGGCCATACTAGTCACTTCATAACCTGCAAAACAGTACATATACAATATATACCATTCACCCATTCATTATCATGAATGGCCCACATAGCTGGTTAGTAAAACACATTATGCATCACGTAAACATTTGCAGCAATTAATCAAGGTCACCAATAATCTACCAATTATTCAGTCCTTATTAATTCTAATCGAGTTGTTTTAACCTTAAGGATTTGTAGACCTAATCAAGAGTTTATGACTAAAAACGCTCCCACTCAAACCAATAAATTCATATGCTTTACTAATTTTAAACATAAAATTGTATTTCTAGTCTAACCGGAAACATACAAATTTAATTAAAATTTAAAGCTCATGTAAATTTATAATTGAATCCAAAATTTAATTTGATTTCAGTCGCATTTAAATTAATTCATGATTTTAATTTTAGTAAAATAATTAGAATAAATTTCATTTATTATAATTATAATATTCAAAATTAAAATCCAAGAAATTAATTCAAATTATTAATTTTAAAATTAATTAAAATTACGTAAACTGAAATTTTCAAATCAAACATTCAAAACGATCTAATCGAAACGCAAACACCCTACGCGTTGCACGCCCATGGGCCGCACGCACACAGCCATTGCTGGCCATGTGCGCGCAGCCCATGCGCTCGTCGCATAGCTGCTGCTGTCTCATCGCAAGCCTCCGCACAGCGCCCCATCGCACGCG
The DNA here is from genome assembly GCF_020520425.1 of Spinacia oleracea. Lineage (NCBI taxonomy): Eukaryota > Viridiplantae > Streptophyta > Magnoliopsida > Caryophyllales > Amaranthaceae > Spinacia > Spinacia oleracea. Next base: position 58,478,216 of record NC_079488.1, on the reverse strand, counting down.
AGCTATCGCTCGCAGTGCGCGCGCGAGATCGCTCGCTGGGCGCGCTGGCTCGCTCGCTGTGCGCGCGAGCCATCGCTCGCTGGGGCGCGACATCGCTCGCTGGGCGAGCGACATCGCGCGCTGCGCGCGCGAGCAGTGCTAGGCGCAGCGCTCGTGGCACGCGAGCTTGCGCTCGCTGCGCGCGAGGCTGCGCGCACTTGTGCGAGGCAGCGCGCGTTGTGGCGCAGCTCGCTTGCTGCCCACACGCGACTGCCTTGGCTCGCCCTTCGCCCATGCCCATTCGTCCATTGCTCGTGGCACACGACACAAGGCAGGGCTGCTGCCTTGCGCTCGTGCACTACGCCCTTGCTCATTGCATTCGTGCCGCACGGGCGACGAGCTCCCTTGCTCGTCGTCGCATGCCCGCATTATACAACACCCCTTAAGGGTAACACGAAGCGTCCATTGCTTCGTGCGTGCAAGTTATTTGAACGAATCGCAAGAAAATTTAAAATTTATATTTAAAATTAATGACAAATTAATAAATATTATTAATTTCATAATTTTAGGGCGAAAAATCGAAAATTTATTATCCAATTGATTTCCGATTGTTATGGATTCAGGTCTAGGTCATAAAAATTTAAAATTTATCGTAAATTTACAATTTTTATGGTGGTTTTTAATCATAGGTTTCTAATTAAATTACAATTAATTATGAAAATCAAATTAATTCTAAATTATTCTAATTTTCAACAAATTAATCATAATTACAAATTAGATTGCATAATTAACAAGACTAGGCATTCAAACTTGTTAAACATATGCAGTAGGTCAATAAAAAATTCAAGATTTATCAACAGGAATCGCAAATATTTAATTTAACATCTTAAATTTACGAAATTTTGCATCCGAAAAACTAAAACCTTCGAAAAGTCATAGTTAGGCTTCAAAATTTTAGAATGCCTTTTACATGCGGAATTGACACAAAAATCACTCAATTCGGATGAGTAATGAAGAAACTGCCGAAAAACTGCGTACATATAATTAAATAAACGCAATTTGCAATTAATTAACAATTACGAAAATTAATCACCCCTTTTAATTCTTGCAAATTTGTAATATTTAACCATGTTCATGCAATTTAGATTATGAAAATAATAAGGGGCTCGTGATACCACTGTTAGGTTATGATACATATGACATTTACATAGATCATGCGGAAACAACCATTAACCCAGGAAACATATTATTTACACATAATCATATAGCATAATTAGATGCATACTCTTTGTTGCGTGCCTTCCCTAGCTGCGCCCGAACCGAACAAGAACAAGTCTTTTAGGACTCCAAGTGTCGTCCCTCCGTAGATAGTCCACAGCACGTCCGGATCCGCCTTAAGATTGACCAACTAGAACCGCCCTTAAGGTACTAGAAAATTCGGCACTTTTATGAGCAAGATGTGTTTTAATTTTCTCTCAAAAAACTCACTTTTGAATACTTTGAAACTTGTGTATAAATTATGACCCCTAGGCCTTTATTTATAGAGTTATGGAAAAGGAATCGTAATCCTAGTAGGATGCGAATTAATTGGAATTAGAATCCTACATGAATTCTATTTAATTAATTTATCCAATTAGGAATAGACATTTAATCATACACTGACTCTTGCAGATTCAGGAATCACGCATGAGCACAAACTCACACACACACGGCAGCCACAAGGACTGCCCATGCGTGCGAGCTGCAGCCCACGCAGCAAGGCCCACGCATCCGTGGCCTTGGCGCGCGCTGGGCTTGTGGCGTGCGTGCTTGCTGGGCGATGGCCTGGCTTCGTGCTGGGCCTTCGTCCGGCAGGCCTCGTCCGATGCTAATTCGTACGATACGCTTCCGATTAAATTTCCATTTCCGGAATCTATTTCCGATACGAACAATATTTAATATTTCCGATTCCGGAATTAATTTCCGTTTCGAACAAATATTTAATATTTCCGTTTCCGGAATTATTTTCCGATTCCGGCAATATTTCCGATTCTGACAATATTTCCGTTTCCGGCAATATTTCCGATTCTGGTAATATTTCCATTTCCAATAATATTTTCCGATACGTACCATGTTTCCGTTTCCGGCAACATCTACGACTTGGATAATATTCATATTTCCGATACGATCCATATTTCCGTTTCCGGCAATATCATCGTTTCCGGAGTATTCATTTCTTGCCTGTGACGATCTTAGCTCCTACTGAAACCAAGATCCGTCGGTTCCGAATATTCATAGATGGAGTATTTAATGCCATTAAATACTTGATCCGTTTACGTACTATTTGTGTGACCCTACGGGTTCAGTCAAGAGTAAGCTGTGGATTAATATCATTAAATCCACTTGAACTGAAGCGGCCTCTAGCTAGGCATTCAGCTCACTTGATCTCACTGAATTATTAACTTGTTAATTAATACTGAACCGCATTTTATTAGACTTAACATAGAATGCATACTTGGACCAAGGGCATTATTTCCTTCAAGCAGCCCCAGCAACCACCTCCTCGCCGCGGCTCCTCCCTCGACGCCGGTGAGTTCCTTCTCCCTCTCATTCGATCTCTCCTTCTCCTTCTTCTTTGTATTTCCTTGTTTCGTTCTTGCTCATGGCTTGACTCCGTTCTGATTCGCGCAGCCACCGCAAAGCACCACCGTGTGCCGCCGTCCACCACCTAGCGCAGTCACCCACGAACCTCGACCACCGCCTTGCACGGTAGCCTCCTCTTTCCCCCTCCCTTTTTCTTTTGATTTTTCGTTCTTCGTTCATTGCTTGCTCTTCGATTTCGTGGCTGACCACCACCATATTCGCGCAGCAACCACCGCACGCAACCACCGTGCTCCTCCCTCGCTGCAAGCCGCCACCGTCTACCGGCCAGCCTCCTCTCCCCTCTCTAATTCTTGGTTATTTCTTAAACCCTAAGTAAACTAAATATTTTGATTTTATTTTGTTTATTTAATTCATGATTTGATTTAATAAATTTATGATTTTTATGAGTTAATTGGATTTTCAGATTTATGTAGTATGCTCAAATAATATATTTAATTTTCAGATTATGCAATTTGATTGAAATAATGGTTTTAATTATTAAAGTATGAATTTTAATGGTTTTAATAGTTTCGAGATCATGGTAGGATGATTATAAATTATTAAAGTTATTGTTTTTATGATTTCAAAGCTTAGGGAGTAGTGTGAAATTAATTATGTTGCTGAAAATTTAAAGTACGGTGTTTGCAAAAAGTTTTCAACGAATTTCAGTCACTAGTTCAATAAGTATGATGCTAGGAAATCAAATGTTTAAGTTTTGATATTGGGGAGAGCTCTAAATATGTTTAGGATGCATTTAGAATACTTTATTATGGTTACCAATGATTAGAAATTGATTGGTATTACTTGTTGGTTGTGTTAGGCGGAGAATTCTCTCTAGGCGACTTTTGAAAGTGTTAAGGTGGCCTATCAGTTTGTTTACACAAGGTACGTACATACCTGTGTGCTTGGAATGTGTGCTAATTGATGAAACCATGTTGAATCTTGTTGTTGAACTTGGTTATGTTGATATTATTGTTGAACTTGGTGATGTTGATATTATGGACGAACTGGGTTATATTGAATGTGCATGTTTAATATTGTTGGACAAACTTATTGAACTTATTTTGCACTATAAGAACTGTAACATGTTAGTATGGATGTTTGATACAAACATGTTGGTTGGGAACACTAGATTATTCTATATGATTGGGTTGGATCAATTGGTTGTTGTTCCCTTTCTATCTTTTCACTACTTTATAAGGGCGGAGGACCTTGTTTAGTAAGTTGAAACTTTATGCCTATATACAGGGTTGCTCATGGTTAAAGGAAAGGTTGGTTAAGTTGGAATGAGTCTTGATTGATGCTTTTATGATCACTTACTTAATTCCAAGATAAAAACAGTTGTGAACAAATGTGAATTGTCTGTCTTATGTAATGGTTGAGTCATAACGGAATCCCAATTTGTAAATCATGTAAAGTGAAACTGAATAGCAATAGCTTTAGACTGTGCACGTCTGAAGTGACGGACAAACAGGAGTTGGGGTTCATGGTGGTAGCCCATGGCCTTTTCTGGGACCGGATTGATCACCGTGTCCTATTTTTTATTTAAACGTTCCTCGATATCGCAGGTCACTGAGGTTACGGAGTCGCGCCCGTACCTCGTCTTCCTTAGTGAAGACTTCTGGATGGTCAACTCGGTCCATTGTCTATTTCAACTAAAATAATGTTATGGTTATTAAGCCTAGCTTAGTCTAGTCAAGTATAATCGTCAATTTATTATGTTTTGTCTGTCCTTACTTATACTTAGTAGTATCATGTTAGGGTTGTTGGTTTGATAGTATCATGCTAGGATTGTTGTTGTTTTAGTATGTAGTACTCAGCTTTGCTGATTACGTGCTTTGTTTGTGTGTGTTGATCATGGCTATGCCTTATTGATCCTGTGATGACCCATCTTTGGTGAGCAGTCTCTAAGGATCAATAAGCATTGCCCATCTACAGGTTTGAAGATGATGCATCATTGGGATCGGGATTAGAGAGCTTGTAGTTCTATTCGTTTAATTAAGTGATTTAATTTGTTAACTTGGATTTGAAATTTGTCGTACTATTCGTATTTCCTTAATTCAGTTAATTGGTTTGGACCTAATATGTAATAGATTATTTATGAACCTAAAAGTTAGTTTTATGTTTTCCGCTGCAAAATTCTGAATAAGCCGTAACGTTTTCACACGGGCGATAATGCTTTGATAATTCCCTACAGTTATATTTAAAAAGAGGTTATTTTAGAAAATGGGAATTGTCGGGGTGTTACAAAGTGGTATTTTTGAGCTAAAGGTTTTACTGACATTTCGTGTCTACCTTTTATATCTTAGGCGCCTAACCAACTAATTAGTTATGTAAAAGTAGTTTCACACTAGTGAATAAATTTAAAGTTATTAGCTAGAAATGTTTGAATTTATTTTAATATAAACTCTTGAATCGTGCTTTGAAATACGTTTTTATGCGAATAAATGTATTTCGATTCTTTTGAAATTTAAATTAATATTTCAAAAAAAAAAAAAAAAAAAAAAAAAAAATAATAATAATAATAATAATTATTTAATTATTTATCGTTTAATAATTATTCTTTTAATCAATCTAATTCTTATAAATCATTCTTGTTTATCCTTTTATGCTTCAATGTTTCATATACTATGATTATTTTGAGAGTTGGGTAGTATAGGAAAGGGCATATAGAATAGAAGTATTGTGCATGCATTATCTCAACATGATTGTAATTTCTCTACCTGCTGACTGTCGTGTCCTTCCTATGCATTGCGATTGATATATATTCTTACTTATTGTGTATTGTGGGATCATACGGTAAGTGAGAGTACTAATTACTAACATAGAAACTATGTTTAATTGTTATAGATCACTAATCATGTCTGGCATACAAGGAAATAGAATAGGGAGCAATTCTAACCCTATTGTTCTAAGCGATGATGAAAATGAAATGGATTACGAGTCTGACATTAACAGTTACACCAGCCATGAACTTGTTCTGCGTCGAGTTTTAAGAGCAGGAGAACCTGATAGTGATGATGAAGCCCTTCGTGAATTTGATCGTGCTAGAGGGCAAACTAGGGTCGATATTTATCAAGCTGTTTTGAGACCTGAAAGCGATTCGGAGCCTGAGTTTGAGCATGAATTTGGGTTTGAGTTCGAACAAGAATTTGAGTTTGAGTTCGAACATGAATTAGAGGTTGAACCTGAGTTTGAGTTTGAGCCCGAACATGAACCTGAACCTGAGCCTGAGCCAGAGGAAGCTAATCATCAATTTCAAGGTCTACGAAGATCCTCTAGGCCAAGAAAAGAAGCTTATTATTTTGATATGGATGACGATGATGAACTTAAATATGAGCTATTCACCCTAGAAGGTTATAGCGAGTCAAAGGACAAGTCTGATGATGTTTCCCTTTAGCTTTGCTTACATATTTAGTTGTGTGTGAGAAAAATGTTGGTCAATCCGCCAAACCATAGTTTATGTTTATATCGTAGAACCTTTTTACTTTATTTTGAGAACAGGTGTGTGTTAATATTTAGGATTGTTATTGACATTCTTCTGAGGAATAAAAGCTAGATTATTGACTATCTAAAAGATCAGAGTTTTACGGGCACGCAAGGGGAATGTTTTCTTTTTTATTCTAACTTATTATTCGTGATGATTGAAGTTATTCCTTGTCTCTCAGTTGAATGTTTTGCATGATTGTTCATTTCGTGTGCATTTTGAATGTTAATGTGATATTGCATTGCTAGAGGATAATGTAAGTAAAGTTTTGAACCTGAATTAGAGCATATAAATTTCAGGTCGCGCTCTAGGATGGCCAATAATAGTGACCTAGCTGCTGCTATTCGCCTCTTGGCGGAAAAACTAACCCAGGAAAGAACTGAGCGTCCCGATTCTGCAGGGGACATGTTTGAAAGGCTTGCGAAAGTTAAGCCACCATACTTTAAGGGGCAGGCAGACCCCACCTTCCTTGAAAACTGGATCAGGGAATTTGAGAAACTATTTGGGGCGGTAAAATGTCCTGAGCATATGAAAGTAGGCCAAGCTGTCCTCTACCTGAAAGATGAGGCCGACCTTTGGTGGAGGGAAAATGGGACTAGACTAAGCGCTGCTGAGGGATTCAATTGGGATTCTTTTATTGTTGCTTTGAGGGGGAAGTTTTATCCTCCTTTTATGAGGAAGCAGAAAGCCCAGGAATTTATCAACCTTAGGATGGGGAATATGACCATTGCTGAATACTACAGTAAGTTTATAGCCTTGTCGAGGTTTGCACCTGAGGTGGTAGCTACTGAGGAACTAAAAGCTCAGAGGTTTGAGCAAGGGTTAACCGATGAGATCCAACTGGGATTAGGCGGGGAAACCTTTACGTCCTTAGACATTGTTTACGGGAGAGCTGCTCATATCTATGGCCTTCAGACCAGGAGAGACAAAAAGAATATTGTTGTTGGGGATAAAAGGAAAGAGTTTAATGCTGGGGGAAGTCAGGGGAACTTCAAAAGGAATAGAAATGGAAATGGGAATGGTAATGGTAATGGTAATGGTAATTTCCAGGGAAGAAACAACCAGGGGAATAACTATAACAACAGAAACCAAACTGTCAGAGTGTACCACTGCAAGAGGTGCAACAACAACCACCCTGGGAAGGATTGTAAGGGGGAATTGGTAATTTGCAACTATTGTAATAAGAAGGGACATAGGGAGTTTGAATGCTTCACAAAACAGAAGAGAGAGCAAAATAGTGTTGGGAGTAGTAACCCAGGGAAACCAGGGTTTAACCATTCGGGGAACCAAAGTTCGAAGCCTGCTGGGGCACCAAACAACCAGGGAAACCAAAACAAACCTGCCAATGGAAGCAACAATAACAACAAGACTCCCGGAAAGCTGTTCGTAATGAGTAGAAATGAAGCTGAACGTTCTGCAGACGTAGTTTCGGGTACTTTCTCTATCAACTCCTTACCTGTTAAAACATTGTTTGATTCAGGGGCAACATATTCTTTTATTTCGACCTCTATTGTTAAAAATTTGAAGTTAGTAGATTTTGAGGCAATTGATTTACCTGTTAGTATGCCTAATGGTGCAACAATTAGGTGTACGAAATTATTTAAGAACTTGCCTTTGAAGATAAAAGATTGCACTTTTCCATCTAATTTGATAGAATTTAGTTTGGGGGACCTAGATGTGATTCTGGGGATGGATTGGCTAAGCTTATACAAGGCCAGGATAGATTGCGAGATTCAGAAAGTAAGCCTAAAGAACCCTACGGGGAAATCAATATCATATAGACGTTTTGGGAAGTCTAGGAACTTTGGGGTGATCTCCGCATTACAAGTGAGGAAACTGATCAATAAAGGGTGTGAACTATTTTTCTGTAGTGTCCAAGATGTGAGTAAGAAAGTTGGGGTAAAGATAGAGGATGTCCCAATCGTAAGAGAATTTGTAGATGTATTCCCGGATGAGATCCCGGGTATGCCACCGGCTAGAACCCTTGAATTTACCATAGAGTTAAATCCCGGAACTGCACCTATATCCAAAGCACCTTATAGGATGGCACCCCCAGAAATGAGTGAGTTAAAGACACAATTGCAGGATTTGTTCGACAAGGGGTACATTAGGCCTAGTGCATCACCATGGGGAGCTCCAGTATTGTTTGTCAAAAAGAAAGATGGGAGTATGCGGCTATGTATTGATTATAGGGAGTTGAACAACGTAACAATCAAAAACAAATATCCTTTGCCTAGGATAGATGACCTGTTTGACCAGTTGAACGGGGCAAGTGTATTCTCAAAGATTGATTTGCGTTCGGGATATCACCAATTGAGGGTAGCTGAAAAAGACATTCCTAAGACTGCATTTAGGACTCGTTATGGTCATTACGAGTTTACAGTAATGCCTTTTGGGTTAACCAATGCACCCGCCATCTTTATGGATCTGATGAATAGGATTTTCCATGAGTTCCTGGATAAGTTTGTGGTGGTATTCATTGATGATATTCTGATCTATTCGAGGAATGAAAAGGAACATGACGAACATTTGAGGGTTATCTTGGAGACGCTTAGGAAGAACCAGTTGTATGCAAAGTTCTCTAAGTGCGAGTTCCGTCTGGAAAAGGTAGCATTTTTGGGGCATTATGTGTCAAAGGAAGGAGTCTCTGTAGATCCTGCCAAGATTCAAGCTGTGAGTGAGTGGCCTACCCCGAAGAATGTGTCTGATATTCGGAGTTTCTTAGGTCTAGCTGGGTATTATAGGAGATTTGTGAGAGATTTCTCAAAAATAGCAAGACCCATGACCAACTTGATGAAGAAAGAATCAAAATTTGAGTGGAGCGAAAAATGTGAGGAAGCCTTCCAAATTCTCAAAGAACGTTTAACCTCAGCACCTGTTTTAACCTTGCCTGATGGGAATGAAGGGTTTGAGGTATATAGTGATGCGTCGAAGAATGGGTTGGGGTGTGTATTACAGCAAAATGGGAAGGTGATTGCGTATGCGTCGCGTCAATTAAAACCATATGAGGCTAATTACCCTACCCACGATCTAGAGCTAGCTGCGATTGTTTTCGCTTTGAAAATTTGGAGACATTACCTCTATGGGGCAACATGTAAGATCTTCACAGACCACAAAAGCCTAAAATACATTTTCACCCAGAAAGATCTCAACATGAGACAAAGAAGATGGTTAGAGTTGATCAAGGACTATGATTTGAACATCCAGTACCATGAGGGGAAAGCAAACGTAGTTGCCGATGCATTGAGTAGGAAATCTAGCCATAGTATGAATGTCTTGATAGTGCCTGAAGAGTTGTGTCGAGACATGCAGAGACTTAGCCTGGAAATAGTAAACCCTGGGGAAACCAAAGCAAAACTGAGTGCATTATCATTGGGGTTGTCTATATTCGAGGAGATTAAAGAAAGTCAAGCTGGGGATGAGTGCCTAGAGAGAATCAAAGAAAAGATGGGTCAAGGGAAAGAAGTGGATTTCAAGATTCATGAAGATGGTAGTTTGAGGTTCAAAGGGAGATGGTGCGTACCACAAAAGTGTGAAGAACTCAAGAGACGTCTTATGGATGAGGGGCATAATACTCCATATTCTGTGCACCCTGGGGGTGACAAGTTGTACAAAGACCTGAAACAAATCTATTGGTGGCCTAATATGAAACGGGAAGTTGCTGAGTTTGTGTCTAGATGCCTAACCTGTCAGAAAGTCAAAATAGACCACAAAAGACCCATGGGGAAAGTTCAACCTTTAGAAGTTCCTGGATGGAAGTGGGATTCCATTTCTATGGATTTTGTTACTGCCTTGCCTAGATCAAAGAACGGAAATGATACCATTTGGGTGATTGTGGATCGTCTAACAAAATCAGCCGTGTTTATTCCGATTAAAGAGACTTGGAAAAAGAAACAGCTTGCAAGGACATACATTAAGCATGTAGTGAGGTTGCATGGGGTCCCAACCGATATTATCTCAGACCGTGACTCAAGATTCCTCTCGAAATTTTGGCAAAAAGTCCAGTTGAACCTTGGGACAACTTTGAAAATGAGCACTGCTTTCCACCCTGCAACCGATGGTCAAACTGAGAGAACTAACCAGACTATGGAAGATATGTTGAGGGCTTGTGCAATTGACTTTAAGGGTAGTTGGGAAGACCATCTAGACTTGATCGAATTTTCATACAACAATAGCTACCACGCAAGCATTAAGATGGCACCTTTTGAGGCACTATATGGGAGAAAATGTAGAAGTCCCACCTGCTGGAATGATTTCAGTGAAAATATAGTCTTGGGAACGGAATTCATTGAAGAGACTGTCAGGAATGTGAAAATAATTCAGGCTAGAATTCAAGCTGCCCAGGATAGGCAAAAGAGTTATGCTGATTTGAGAAGAAGAGATGATGAATTTGCAGTAGGCGATAAAGTGTTCTTGAAAGTATCACAAACCAAGGGTGTGATGAGATTTGGGAAGAAGGGAAAACTAAGTGCCAAGTATGTAGGCCCATATGAGATTCTGCAACGAATAGGGAAAGTAGCATACAAGTTAGCCTTGCCAATGGAGTTCGAAAAGATGCACGACGTGTTTCACATTTCCCAACTAAAGCGCTATATCCATGACGAGCGTCATATCTTAGAGCCTGAGAGAATCCAGATTGATAGTAGCCTCACATACGAAGAAAGGCCTGTGAAAATCCTTGATAGAAAAGTGCGTAGTACACGCAATAAGGACGTCAGCATAGTGAAAGTGCTTTGGTCGAACCACGAGTACGAAGAGGCCACGTGGGAAGCCGAAGCTGAAATGAAGATCAAATATCCGGAGTTATTTTCTGAGGTGAGTTACGAGGGCGTAACTCGTTTTCTTTAAGGGAGGTAGAATGCGATAGAAATTCGCGCTTTTACCTATTTTCATGGTATTTTTATGCATTTTATGCTTAACTTTTAGCAACCTTTACATGTTGATGCCAGTAAATAGACCTTCCGCATAAGAAAATGTGTTCTTGAGTATTGCAAGTAACGCTTGGTTGGCAAAAGAGTGCACAAGAGTGGCACAAAGTACGAGTACAATTAGAATAAGTTGTGAAGTTTGGAAAAAAAAATGTGAATTTTCGTGTCAAGTTTCGGGACGAAACTTCTTTTAAGAGGGGTAGATTGTAATCCCCCGTAATTTTATTATATTTTAATTATATACTTTAACGTATATTTAATATATTTAAATGTAAATTTACGAATTTTAGAAATGAATATGTAATTGAAATATAATTATGTTATTACATTTTGAATATTTTAAATGATTTACGAAATCAAATGTATTTTTGAATTTTGCGTTGAAACGAATTCGGATTTTGAAATCACGTTCTATTGGAATTAGAAAGCAAATCCTAAATACTATTCCTAGCCCAATTGGGCAAAGCCCAAACCAACAAAACCCATATGACCATACTCCTTTCTCTTTTCTAATTCATGTAAAACAAAAATAAAACCCTATTCTCTTTCTCCTTCCTCATTCACGTGAAACATCAACAAAAAAAAAAAAAAAAAAAAAAGAAACAAAGCTCTTCATCCTCCTCGACACAGCAGCCCCAGCAACCACCTCCTCGCCGCGGCTCCTCCCTCGACGCCGGTGAGTTCCTTCTCCCTCTCATTCGATCTCTCCTTCTCCTTCTTCTTTGTATTTCCTTGTTTCGTTCTTGCTCATGGCTTGACTCCGTTCTGATTCGCGCAGCCACCGCAAAGCACCACCGTGTGCCGCCGTCCACCACCTAGCGCAGTCACCCACGAACCTCGACCACCGCCTTGCACGGTAGCCTCCTCTTTCCCCCTCCTTTTTTCTTTTGATTTTTCGTTCTTCGTTCATTGCTTGCTCTTCGATTTCGTGGCTGACCACCACCATATTCGCGCAGCAACCACCGCACGCAACCACCGTGCTCCTCCCTCGCTGCAAGCCGCCACCGTCTACCGGCCAGCCTCCTCTCCCCTCTCTAATTCTTGGTTATTTCTTAAACCCTAAGTAAACTAAATATTTTGATTTTATTTTGTTTATTTAATTCATGATTTGATTTAATAAATTTATGATTTTTATGAGTTAATTGGATTTTCAGATTTATGTAGTATGCTCAAATAATATATTTAATTTTCAGATTATGCAATTTGATTGAAATAATGGTTTTAATTATTAAAGTATGAATTTTAATGGTTTTAATAGTTTCGAGATCATGGTAGGATGATTATAAATTATTAAAGTTATTGTTTTTATGATTTCAAAGCTTAGGGAGTAGTGTGAAATTAATTATGTTGCTGAAAATTTAAAGTACGGTGTTTGCAAAAAGTTTTCAACGAATTTCAGTCACTAGTTCAATAAGTATGATGCTAGGAAATCAAATGTTTAAGTTTTGATATTGGGGAGAGCTCTAAATATGTTTAGGATGCATTTAGAATACTTTATTATGGTTACCAATGATTAGAAATTGATTGGTATTACTTGTTGGTTGTGTTAGGCGGAGAATTCTCTCTAGGCGACTTTTGAAAGTGTTAAGGTGGCCTATCAGTTTGTTTACACAAGGTACGTACATACCTGTGTGCTTGGAATGTGTGCTAATTGATGAAACCATGTTGAATCTTGTTGTTGAACTTGGTTATGTTGATATTATTGTTGAACTTGGTGATGTTGATATTATGGACGAACTGGGTTATATTGAATGTGCATGTTTAATATTGTTGGACAAACTTATTGAACTTATTTTGCACTATAAGAACTGTAACATGTTAGTATGGATGTTTGATACAAACATGTTGGTTGGGAACACTAGATTATTCTATATGATTGGGTTGGATCAATTGGTTGTTGTTCCCTTTCTATCTTTTCACTACTTTATAAGGGCGGAGGACCTTGTTTAGTAATTTGAAACTTTATGCCTATATACAGGGTTGCTCATGGTTAAAGGAAAGGTTGGTTAAGTTGGAATGAGTCTTGATTGATGCTTTTATGATCACTTACTTAATTCCAAGATAAAAACAGTTGTGAACAAATGTGAATTGTCTGTCTTATGTAATGGTTGAGTCATAACGGAATCCCAATTTGTAAATCATGTAAAGTGAAACTGAATAGCAATAGCTTTAGACTGTGCACGTCTGAAGTGACGGACAAACAGGAGTTGGGGTTCATGGTGGTAGCCCATGGCCTTTTCTGGGACCGGATTGATCACCGTGTCCTATTTTTTATTTAAACGTTCCTCGATATCGCAGGTCACTGAGGTTACGGAGTCGCGCCCGTACCTCGTCTTCCTTAGTGAAGACTTCTGGATGGTCAACTCGGTCCATTGTCTATTTCAACTAAAATAATGTTATGGTTATTAAGCCTAGCTTAGTCTAGTCAAGTATAATCGTCAATTTATTATGTTTTGTCTGTCCTTACTTATACTTAGTAGTATCATGTTAGGGTTGTTGGTTTGATAGTATCATGCTAGGATTGTTGTTGTTTTAGTATGTAGTACTCAGCTTTGCTGATTACGTGCTTTGTTTGTGTGTGTTGATCATGGCTATGCCTTATTGATCCTGTGATGACCCATCTTTGGTGAGCAGTCTCTAAGGATCAATAAGCATTGCCCATCTACAGGTTTGAAGATGATGCATCATTGGGATCGGGATTAGAGAGCTTGTAGTTCTATTCGTTTAATTAAGTGATTTAATTTGTTAACTTGGATTTGAAATTTGTCGTACTATTCGTATTTCCTTAATTCAGTTAATTGGTTTGGACCTAATATGTAATAGATTATTTATGAACCTAAAAGTTAGTTTTATGTTTTCCGCTGCAAAATTCTGAATAAGCCGTAACGTTTTCACACGGGCGATAATGCTTTGATAATTCCCTACAGTTATATTTAAAAAGAGGTTATTTTAGAAAATGGGAATTGTCGGGGTGTTACACGCAGGGCCGAGCAACGCCTGAGTTCGACGGCTGCTGAGTTCGACGGCTGAGTTCGACGGCGGCTGAGTTCGAAGGCTGAGGTCGAAGGCCAGATGCTTGGAGAGAAGGAGTCGAGCAAATTTTCACAAAAACCAAGACGAATTGTCACCCAATTTCAACAATTACTTGCAAAAAACCCAAAAAAAACCACGAATTAGAGAAAACTTAGAACAAAAAAGGGGGGATTCAGAAAAAAGCGTCGAAATGGGAGTTACCTGGGGAAGAAACCGCGGCGAGAAAACGGGGGAGAATTCACGAAAAGGACCTCAGAATTGGGGGAATATGGCGGAGAAAGAAGGGATTTAGGAGAGAGAAAGAGAGCAGATGAAGAAGAAGAAGAATGAGGAGGTGAGAGAGTACGCAGTGTTAGAAATGGCTTCACGCAGGGAAAGCTGAGGGAAGAAGAGGGAGTACTGAGCGTGGATATGGTTCTCGAATTTGGTCCTTAGGTTTGAGATGAAATGTTTTTCTTAATTAGCTTTGCAGCGAATTTTTTTTATTGCAGGGGGCTTTTATCTGTACGCTGCAAAATAAATGGGCTATTGCAGGGGGCTTTTACTTTGTACGCTGCAAAAAACTCTCTTGCTGCGGGCAATTAATTTGTACGCTGCAACAACCCTTTATAAAGTTTGACCCGCGTTGACCTACTGGTTGTTGAAGCGTATTATTACATGTACGCTGCAACAAGGGGGTTGCAACAGGGGTTTTTTCTACTAGTGGTTGTTTCAAAAGTTAGAATTCGTTAGTTAGGAAATATAAAATCTTTTTCGAATTAATAACTTTATTTTCGAATTTATTCGCTACGCATTTCCTTAATTCATTTTACTTTATTTATTTTATATTTTTATTTATGTTATTATTCTATGTTATAATTTTCTTATATTATCGTCCTTTTACTTTGCTATTTAAATTATTCTATTGCTTTAGTTTATGAGAGATGGGTAATATAAGAAGGGCATATAAGATAGAATTATATGTGCATTAGTAGCTAGTCAATGATAAGAAATTGATTGTTATGTATGTGCATGTGCTAATTGTTTAAGTGTTACATTTAAATGTGCATAAAGAATTGTTTGCTTCCACCAAACTTATTGCGTTATTGAACTTTGTTTATGATTTGGTTGGAAAATCGTTAGTGAGACATGAAATTGTTTATTTCAGGAACAAAATGTTTCTTTCCAAGTACACCAATATAGGATCCTTCGAGAAACTTGATATAGAAACCCCTGATATTTACGTGAAGAAAATTGTGTTTGGATGTGAATATTATGCTAAAGTTCAAGGGCAACCTATCTTAATGAGAAAGGATATCATAGCAGCCACTATCATTAATTGCTTACCTAACAAATTTCCATACATAGAACTCAAGGAAAAGTTTAAAGACATGCATTCTGATAATGGAACTCCAAACTTGGCTAAGTATGGGACTTGGGATGGTAGATGGAAATATGATTCAGAAATTCTGACCACCATTATTGAAGCGGCAGAAAGTGGGTTTAGAGACGGTAAAATCGTAGGGAGTCATGTTGGGGATTCAGTTACAGAAGAACCTATGGGAATAAGTGTAAATAATTACCTAGAGGAAAATGATGTAGCTGTGGAGAATGAGAATGTAGGTGTTGAGGCAGAGAATCCTAACCCAGCGGCTCATGAGCCAACCATTGAGATCTCTAGTGATTCGGATGCAGAGCTCGAAAGTGAACAGGAGATGGCAAGTGAGCCTAATCAAGATGAAGACATGGGTGAAGATGCAAACCCCGAGGAAGACCCCGATGAAGACCCTGAAGAAGAGTTCGACGATCTTGAGATCTAAATTTCACTCCGCAAATTTCAGGAGCAATGGATAGGCACGAGGCCACAAATATTTTGAAGTCATAAATACTTAATTAGCTCTTTTTGTTTTAAAGAATAAGTAGCAAAGCTACAACTGTTTAAGGTTTAAGTTTATTGAAGTTTGAAATGTTCTTTATTATTTTCAAGGATGTAATAAACCTCTATGGAGTTAGCAATAAAAGTTAAAGTTTTCAAGGAATTGTTCTTTATTCTATTTTGAGGATTCCATAATACCCCAACCTCTAGGTAGTACGTCGTGGATTAATCTTCCTATTGGTTGCATACTCAGTGTGAATTGTGGATCAATTTAATTGCCACAAAAATATTAAATGATTTGAGTACATAAAGGAAGTGAGGGCCAATCTAGACCCTCATGACCAATATGATTCAAAATGTTATGCCTTATGTGCATTGTGTAAATGTCTTTCGTGAATTATTGAGGATGATTATTTTTCAATGATTATTGCATCTTGTAGACGATCGTTGCACCTTCGTAAACGATTGTCGTGCCTTCGTAAATGATGTGTATTAAAGTGAACATTGTTGGTTGAGGCGATCTTTATGGTCAATTCAAGTATTAAATTGTATGGGATAACGTATAAGCTAGTGATGTTTCAAACCTAAAGTAGAGTATACTAATTGCAGGTCGCGTTCTAGAATGGCCAACAACAATGATCTAGCTGCTGCGATTCGCCTCTTGGCGGAAAAGCTAACCCAAGAGAGAACTGAGCGCCCCGACTCTGCAGGGGAAATGTTTGAAAGACTTTCTAAGGTTAAGCCACCGTATTTCAAGGGGCAAGCCGACCCAACCATCCTGGAATACTGGATTAGGGAGTTTGAGAAACTATTTGAGGCTGTGAGTTTCCCTGGGAGTATGAGAGTAAGTCAAGCTGTCCTTTACCTGAAAGATGAGGCCGACCTTTGGTGGAAGGAAAATGGAACTAGACTAAGTGCTGCTGAAGGATTTAATTGGGATTCATTTATTGTTGCCTTGAGGGGGAAGTTTTATCCTCCTTTTATGAGAAAGCAGAAAGCGCAGGAGTTCATCAATCTTAGGATGGGGAATATGACTATTGCTGAATACTATAGCAAGTTTATAGCTTTATCGAGGTTTGCACCTGAGGTGGTAGCTACTGAGGAGCTAAAGGCTCAAAGGTTTGAGCAAGGGCTGACTGATGAAATTCAATTGGGATTAGGTGGAGAAACTTTTACATCCTTAGACATAGTGTATGGGAGAGCTGCTCATATTTATGGTCTGCAGTCTAGAAAGGACAAGAAAACTGTGGTAATTGGGGAAAAGAGAAAGGATTTTAATGCTGGGGGTAACCAAGAAAACTTTTAAAAGGAATAGAAACGGAAACGGAAATGGGAATGGAAATGGAAATTTCCAAGGAGGAAATAATCAGGGGCACCACAACAACTCGAACCCATCTGAGAGAGTGCATCATTGCAAGATGTGCAGTAACAATCACCCTGGTAAGAACTGCAAAGGAAAATTAGTGACCTGCAACTATTGTCAGAAAAGGGGACATAGGGAGTATGAGTGCTTCACTAAGCACAGAAAAGAACAAAATAGTAATGGAAGTGGAAACCAAGTGAGGTTTAACCAATCTGGAGGTCAAAATTCAAAGCCTGGAGGGGCACAAAACAATCAAGAGAACTATAATAAGCCTGCAAATGATAACAACAACCCGAATAAGGCTCCAGGAAAGGTGTACATAATGAATCAGAATGAGGATGAACGATCTGCCGATATAGATTCTGGTACTTTTCTATTAACTCCGCGCAAGTTAAGCATTATTTAATTCGTGGTGACTTGTTCTTTTGTTTCGTCATCTGTTGCGAAAAGTCTAAAATTAGTAGTTCTAGTGAAATATGATTTTTGAGGATAGAATTCGTCGAAAGAGAATTTTGGTTAGCTATTCCCTGAGGTGAGTTACGAGGGCGTAACTCGTTTTCTTTAAGGGGGGGTAGAATGCGATAGAAATTCGCGCTTTTTACCTATTTTATGGCACTGTTATGCATTTTTTATGCTTATTTTAGCATATTTTACAAATTTAGGCAAAGCAAATAGACTCTCCGCATAAGAAAAGGTGTTCATTAGTAACACAAACAGCTTTGAGTTGGCAAAAGAGTGCACATAGGTGGCACAAGTACTTCTCTAGTGAGAATAAGTTAAAAGCTTTTGGGGAAACGTGGTCAATTTCGTGTCAAGTTTCGGGACGAAACTACTTTTAAGAGGGGTAGATTGTAATCCCCCGTAAATTTATAAATTTTATTAATATATTTTAAAGTATATTATTTATATTTAAATAGAATTTATGAATTTTAGTAATAAATATATAATTAACGTATATTTATTTATTACATTTTAATATTTTCAACGGTTTACGAAATTAAAAATGATTTTAGAATTTTAAGTTAAAACGAATTCGAATTACGAAATTCGTTCGATTGAAATTAGGAAGCAATCCTAACCATTTTGGATTCAACAACCCAAATCTCACTCCTAGCCCAATTGGATAAAGCCCAAACCATTAAAACCCAAAAAGGAACCCAAACCCTTACCCAAAACTGATTTACGTGAAAAACAAAAGCAAGAAAACAAAACCCTCCTCTCCCTCATTCAAATTCACGTGGACTCAAACCCTCCTCCCTCACTGCCGTTTTTCTCTCCTCCCTTCACGACCGTCGCTGTCCCGGTCGCCGCCACCACCGCCGGACTTCCTCGCCACCGGGTAACCTCTCTTCTTCTTCGTTCTCCTTCTTCTCTTTCATTACCTTTCCTTTGCGTCTTTCCTTACCGTTTACTCCCCCTCCCCTTGCTCGGTTTTTTACGCAGCAACCGCTACTCCGTGAGCTTCCCTCGGTCAGCGCAACCACCAGCGCAACCTCGACCACCGCCGAGCACGGTAGTTCTCTTTCGTTCCTTTTTCATTTTTAAATTTCTTGCTCTCCTCCTCACCTATTTCTGTTGTTGCGCAGCCACGCACAACACCACCGAGCACCGCCATCAACCCGTCGTTACCTTTCGCTGCGCCGCCCAAACCTACCGCTGTCGTGCCCTGCTCGCCGGCAGTCTCCCTCCTCCCCTTCTTGTTTTGGTTATTTCTTAAACCCTAAGTTATTTAAATATTTTGATTTAAGTTTATTGATTTTAATTTATGTTTCTTGAATTAAATTATTAATCTTTATAGTTAAATTATAATTTTCAGATTTGATATTGATATTGTAAATTAATTAATTTTAGTTTTGGTTGATTAATATGTAAGTTAGGGTTTTAAATTAGTTTAGTGATTGAATTCGTGTTTATTGAATATAAATTACAAGTTATTATGATTAAAGTATATTTTCAGATTTTATATTATGTTTAAGTAACAAATTTAATTTCCAGATTTATTAAATTGGTTAAATAAGTATTTGAAACTATTAAAGCATGAATTTTTAAGGTTTTATTATGTTTAAAATCATAATAGAATGATGGTACCTATTAAAGTTATTATTTTTATGATTTTAAGGATGTTGAATATATTTTGAGCAAGTTTTGAATTATTTTATATTGCTGGAAATTTAAAAAGGAACGTTTATTGGACTTTATGATAATTAGGGATCGTTAGGGAATTAATCACTATTCTAGGAAGTTAATTAATTAAGTTTCGATATTGGGGAATGTTCTAAATGTGTTTAGGATGTGTTTAGAGTACGTTAGTGTTGCTGTAAATTATTAGGAATTGATTTGGTTACGTTTCTTGATTATTTTAGGCGGAGAATTCTTTGTAGGCGACTTTTGAATTCGTTAAAGTGGCCTATCAGTTTGTTTACACAAGGTACGTACATACCTGTGTGCTTGGAATGTGTGTGATTTGCTGAAACCATATCAAAATTATTGATGAACTTGGTTATGTTGAAATGATTGAGGAACTTGGTTATGTTGAAATTGTTGATGAACTAGGTTATGTTGAAAGTGCATGTTTAATATTGTTGGATGGACATGTTAAGCATATATATTTCGTTATGAGAATTATAGCATGTTTTGTATGGATGATTGATGCGAACATGTTGGTTGTGAACATTAGATTATTATATATCAATTCAGACCGATTGTTCTTTGTTCCCTTTTAGCTTTTCACTACTTTATGAGGGCCGTGGACCTTGTTTAGTAAGTTGAAACCTTATACCCATATAGAGGGGTTGATCAGTATTAAAGGAAAGGTTGGATTTAATTGGAATGAGTCATGCTTGATGCCTTGTGATCACATACTTAATTCCAAGATAAAAACAATTGTGAATAATCGTTGATTGTATGACTTATGTGATTGTTGAGTCATAACAGAGTTTAATTTATAAATCATGTAAAGTGAAACTGAGTAGCAATAGCTTTAGACTGTGCACGTCTAAAGTGACGAACAATCAAGAGTTGGGGTCATGGGTAGCCTATGGCTTTTTCTGGGACCGGATTGATCACCGGTTCTATTTTATTCAAAAGTCCCTCGATATCGCAGGTCATTGGGGTTTACGGAGTCGCGCCCGTACCTCGTCTTCCTTAGTGAAGAAGAAGAAGTTTCTAGTAGACAACTCAGTCCATTGACTATTTCAATTAAAATAATGTTAATGATACAAAGGTCTAGTTCAGTCAAATATAGTCTTCAAGTCAATATATTTTGATTATCCTTGCTTATGTTTTAT
Source organism: Spinacia oleracea (assembly GCF_020520425.1). NCBI lineage: Eukaryota > Viridiplantae > Streptophyta > Magnoliopsida > Caryophyllales > Amaranthaceae > Spinacia > Spinacia oleracea. Next base: position 58,457,662 of record NC_079488.1, on the reverse strand, counting down.
TTGTATCATGTTAGGTTTGTTCGTTCAATAGTATCATGCTAGGATTATTATCGTTTTAGTATGTAGAACTCAACTTTGCTGATTACGTGCTTTGTTTGTGTATGTTGATCATGGCTATGCCTTATTGATCCTGTGATGACCCATCTTTGGTGAGCAGTCTCTAAGGATCAATAAGCGTTGTCCATCTACAGGTTTGAAGATGATGCATCATGGGGATCGGGATTAGAGAGCTTGTATTGTTTTTGTCTTGCTATGTTATTTGTTATTTGGGTTTGTTAATTGAGACTTTAAACTTGTCGTACTATTTATATTTCCTTATTTTCGTTGGTTGATTTTTGGGACTAAACCTGTAATCGATTATTTATAAACCTAAAGTTAGTTTTATGTTTTCCGCTGCAAAATTCTGAATAAGCCGTTACGTTTTCACACGGGCGATAATGCCTTGATAATTCTCTACGTTTTATATTAAAAGGTTATTTTAGAAAAGAGAGAATTGTCGGGGTGTTACATTTAGCATATCTTTATTTCCTTGAATCAAGAACTGTTCCTATGCACCTTTTCAAGTACCATAGGTTTTTCTTGATCTCAATCTAGTTGATCTTCACTTAGATCAATAGAGACTGGTATATGTTCGTCATGCCTAAAGCCATACGATACGTTTTTGGCGATCCTCATATTATATCATACATGATAAATTCTTTTGCAGAATAATTCCCAATTGAATTCTATTCATGTAATATTAGCTCATCTAGTTTCAGTAGATACTAAATCCAGCTAAATTATTTGACATATAATATAGGTTAAGAATCTTACTTAGATCCTTTGATGTTTAACTTAGTAAATGCTTATACATAGTTCAAACATTCTTTACTTAGATTTATTCACATGGGTCGAATAATTCCAATGGAGTCTTTCGTGTTTGATTTAGTAAATGCCATTACTTAATAAAAAACAATAATATAAGATCTTTGTAAATAGATCTTAATACCTGTAGACACCTACTTTTGTCCCCATTCCCGCAAGGGAAAGGTTCGATGATGAAAGCATAAATCTCCACTTGACAACGCATCTCCTATAAAATAAACGAATCTCAATTCCCCTTTTCATTTCACCCGAAACCTGCTATTTATGGAAACCTGCTAAAAATAGTAACTGCCATAAAGGGTAGCTTGTAAAAGTGGCAAGTCATAAAAGATAGAAACCTGTCAGAATTAGGTGTTGCACTCCAACATAAATCCTAAATGAGATAGAAAACTGCGAGAATCCTATTCCTAATGTGATTCGGAAATAAGAGTTACGTATTAATTAAAATCCTTACGAGCCTAGAGTTCGTAACGGGCCCAGACGTATTCCGCCATGAAATTGATACGCATTAAAAGACTCGATTAAGTCTCAAACACTCCGGATTCTAGGAATCCGAATCTGACAAAGAAACGGCCCAAACAACAATTTCGACGCCCAGCCCTGGGCGCTGAAATTGCCTGGATCCTATTTTCCACGCCCAGAGCTGGGCGCTAAAAATATCTGGGTACGTGTTTTTTCCTAATTCTTTGTGGATTAGAACTCTGCAATTCTATCTTTCCACGAACTCTTCCCTATAAATAGACCCCTAAATTCGACGTGAAAGGAACACAACAACAACAACACACAATTATATTCTGAGTATTGACTCCAAGCCTTAGCCTAAGCCTCTCGCTGCGAAATTGTTCACGCGTTCTGTCGCAATCGATCCATAAATCGAACAGAACGTATCCTGTCCCATAATTGAGATTCGTTAAATAAAAAGGAGAAATAGCAAAGTCAAAGTGGTTAGTTTTCTGAGAACCGTGACGCACCTCTCAAGGGTGCGTCGTAATGTGTCCCTTTTCGATGATTTAACTGCTTTCCTCGCCCTTTTTATGAACTGTTAAACTAACCTAATCTGATTGTTCTATCACGCCTAACAAACATAATATTTTTGGGAAATCGGATTATCATGCTAGGTCCCTTAATGCTATTTAAATCAGATAATCACGATCGAATTAGTATTATATGTTGCATATTGCTAAAATCAACTCAGATTAGTTTAATAGTTAACGCATGTCCCTTCAATTATTTATGCTGAGCTAGTAAGGATATCCTGCCTCTGGAGTTATCGACGAGCGAAGTACTCCTCTCGGTAGTTACAGTCCCCCGAACCCTCAATCTCTACCTTGCGGGTGTATATTTAGAGATCCCCACACCAGGGATCACAAGGGAACCTACGGTCGTCGTGGTCAAACATAATTGCACTCCCTTTATGTCACGATAACCGGGTTTTGTCAGTTTTTCTCATTGTCGTTAAAAACTGAATGGCGACTCCTATATTACTAGTCAATTGGGTGTATACGCACAGGAAATCCAATTACACTTGATTGAATAAAAAAGAATCGTCACACCCACGAGGGACGAGGTCATGCATAAGCCTCGCGCTTTTTCGACCCCCTCACAGTGGCGACTCCACTGGGGATAGTGAAGGAAATACTCGTGCTTGTAGGTAATCAAAATAGCCGAAGGGTGAAACTATCCTACCCCACGTTTATTTCCCCATCAAGTTGGGACGACCTGAAAATCAGCATATTAATGTGAACGGGCAGAACCGCATAACGAATCTCGGCTCCCTCGGGAGTTGGGACTAAGGATACCTTTTTTCGCCAATAGGGGGGTGCATACGCCGCGCATGTTGCCCACTCGGTACTTGTGCAGGTAGTACACCTATCCCGAACCTAATCGCTCGTTCATTAGGTCCCTCTCGCCTGCATGCCCCCTTGGCTTGCACTTGCGGGTTGGCCTCTGGGGCGAAATTCGTCTGTTGAAGACACTACCTCGATCGGGGCATGTGTTGGATCTACGATAGAAGCGGTACCAAGCCAGACGCAAATACTACCCATAGAAGCCTATCATAAACTACGTGACATATTTAAGTTTCAAATCCATGTTTGTAATGTAGTTATGTGTAGCGAACTATGTGACTATGTTATGATTGTGCGTACGAATAATGCTAGACAAATAATGATAGGAAACCAACGACCTTAAAAATTGCCCAAAAATTCATGAACCAATTGGCCAAAGAGTTATACCAAAATACGTGTTCCGCAAGCCCGAACGATCGCCACAAAAATAAGCGACGCTCGGGATGGCCTGTAACGAGTCCCACAAACGCTGCACAACGCGTAAAGGACGTTATAAGGCAAGCACGCAAAACTAAAGTCGCAAAAACAAAAGTATACGCAAACAGAAAACGAGAACCAGCCAGGGACGCATTTTCAACGCCCCTGGCTGGGCGCCAAAGTTTCTCACGCCCACTGCTGGGCGCTGAAGTTGCTGCCTGGTCTTTCGGTCAGGCACAGCAGCCTCGGTGCCCGCGCATGAAAAAATATACGTAGCAAAAAAAAAAACTTTTCGTAAAAATTGCTGCAGGGGCGTATGAAAAGGCACTCGACTCTAAAGGCGACTAAAAAAATAAAAAATAAATAACTCTTTGTGTCGTTGTTAGGTCTCCTACGACGACAATGCTCTAATTAAACGACCTTGATTGTCACATGGGCAAAATATTCAAAAAATAATGTTCGAATAAAGTTTTCAAGAAAAAATAAATGTTCAAATAAATCCGAGTCTAGACTAGGCTATGCCAAAATACAATCCAAATCCTAAGTCTTAGTTGTCTTATCCATAGAATCGGTTCTAATGCTTGGTGTCGTTCTGCAAATTAAAAGGTTAAACCATATTGAGTCTCCCTTTCTAACATTTAAATCAATAAAGCACCCATATGTAATTGTCATCCCTTGCTAAGAGTCTACGGCCTCAATACTCCCTCTCACCAATAAAAAGAATATATTATAGTATTTGCAAAATGGAAACAGTCACATTCTGAAAATCATTCCCACATAGTCGCACAACCCCCAAAGTGAACCTAAGGTGTCAATACCGTTAGCAAAAAAAATTAATAGCCTCAAGGCTTATGATCACATTGGGTCACGACTATCATAGTCCTCTCGATCCACTCGCTCCTTTAAATACTCCTAAGTACGGACTAAAAGATTTTCCATGAATGCAACATGACAAACCATGAAAATACCCAAATCGGCATGCCATAAGGCTACCATTGGGGTAAAGCAATACACACTAAGAGAGAAGCCGCACTAATGATTCTAGCCTTGCAAAAATAAAAATTCGATCTCCCCAATTAACTACCTTGCCAACATTAAGCAAAATGGCGCATGACAAATGCACACCCAAGGGTTAAAATCTGAAGTGTCAACCAACGAAAGTTATGGTCCAATTAGCCTAAGTCTGAGAGTCGCTTGGTCAAGTGTTATAGGCTTACGCCATGTCATTATTTTGAGTCTAGGCCACCTCCTTGTATTCGTACACGGGTTATAATCAGGAAGATTAATGAAAGATCGAGTCTAAATCACAACTTCCAATTAATTCCCAAAAACTGGAATCTGAAAAGAAGCAAAAAATTATTTTCGATGTAATTCTTTCGTTAAAATTCAATAAGGTAAAAACAACATTTTGAATCTACGCTATTTGCACATTTTAAGAAACGACTAAATACGCTTGCAAAGTAAGACAATTTAAAGGTCCACCCTAGGCCTACTAAAATTAAAGGTCCACCCTAGGCCTACTAAAGTTAAAAGTCCACTATAGGCCAACCAAACGAGGCTCACTCAGTCTCGCCTCGTGACTCAAAGACCACAACCATCTACCTTTTAGCCCAAATAAAAATTTTAAGGATTTATGTTGGGGAGAAATCCCAAGCAAAAGAAATACTTAAATAGAAAGAGAAAAGGGAGAGCGAAAAGAGCGAGCCATGAAATACTTAGCCCATACCTCCCAAAGTTCAACATTTACCCAAGTACACGAAGGAAAGAATTGAGTCAACCAATCCAAATCATAAAATTCTACGATGTCTACCCTTTCCAATCCTTATGCTCTTAGACGCATTCGCTCTGGGGTCCCTGTTCAGCTCATCTAACCCATCCATGTTCTCATTGCCATAACCCAAGAAACCATTACCTCGGCTCTTAAACTTGTTGTCAACCGCAAACCACGCACGGCCATTGACACGTGCGTCATACCCATTATTTCCAAAGCCCAAAACCTGTTCTTACACCACCATTAGCATAATGACCATATAACTTGTGTGGATACATCCTGTTGATATACCCTTAAGCCGTCCCCATACTACTCATTGACCTTGGTTGATATAAACTCATGACACTAGCTTGAGGCTGCAAATTGTGAGCCCTAGCAGGTATAATCCTCATGCTCGACTAATACCTATACAACTTATCCTATCTCATTCAACCCGTCTTTCAAACCGTCTTGAGTCACGAATAAAAAAAAGAAGACAAATAAAAAGTACAAAAAAGTATTAAATAATAAAGAAGGAACTTTGCAAAGCGCCTCTAAAGTTAGTCTAAAAGAAAAAGGAGCATTTAGCGCACCAAAAAAAATCCTCCCAGAAGTCATTTTCAGCGCCCATAGCTGGGCGCCGAAATCTTTAGCGCCCCAGCCTGGGCGCTGAATCTCTCTGCTCGCCAAATTTTGTCCAGAAGTGCTCGTCATTTTATCCGCACATGCACGGAAAAATAACGAACACTTGGAGGGGTACAGCACGTATTCAGATATACGTACCACCAAAAAATACATGTACTCAAAAAAAAATATAAAACAAATTTTTGGCTTACGGCAAAGCAGTAGATTAAAATAATAATAAACTTCACTTATTCTACCGTTTCAAATAATATGTTTCCACCTCAGAACATACCTATCGAATTCGGCATTCTAAGAAACCATTTTCTAGGCTAAGAACTACGCAAGACCTGATTCCAAATTAAATCTATTTAAGGCGGATACGTAGCCAATCCATGATTCGGTCCAACCAATTTGCAAAAATATTAAAGCCTATAGAAAAACAAGAATAAGAAATAGAGTCCCTTATTGAAATTTAATTACTTGCAACCCAAGTCGAAAGAAAAATTGAAAGCACGAAGAAGAATCCAAGTCATCAAGATGCCAAAATGAGCACACATCGAAAAATAATAAAGGGCACGTACCCTTGCCAGAAGGAGCACTCACACTCCTAAGCACTTAGCCAAGACTCAAAAGATCGCTTTGCCTCAATTGAATGGGGGCTAGCGCAAGCGTCCATGACCTCTAAAGTACTCAACTTGACCCTCCCTAAAGCGAACTAACTTACTTAAAGACTTTCTTTCACCACTAGACATGGTCGTTCGCTTAAAGACCTTCTTTCACCACTAGACACATCCATGATCACCAAAAAGTAGTAAAAGCAGTAAGCTTGCAATAAAGAGGATTGTTCTACGGCATCGCCCCATCGTTCATTCGAACTCAGGGCACCCGTTCATGGTAATCCAAATGCTTGCGAATCCCCTTTGAAAAAAAAATCAGACATTGTCAATAGAACTTGGCACTTAACCAAGGCTCACCCTACTCAGACATATGACACGGGCATCTAAAATCGAAATCTAAAAGCATCATTAATGGGAAGACATAATAGCAACTGGGGGCTAAAAATTGAAATGAAAGAGCTAGGGAAAGAACTAAGTATACCTTGACCTTTTGTGCAGACATACACCAAGTAAATCTAAGTCGATTTGAAAACGGTTTATATTCCCGCAATTCTGGAAAAGATGGCCCTAAAAGCCTAAAGCACATGCCAAACGGGCACAAGTATATCTTGACACCTGCACCCTGGCTTCCAGCAAATCCTTAGACAGCATTCCAAAAATCGTAACAGTATTTTGATTCACTCATGTAATCCTGTACGAACCCTTCTATAAGTCAACCTACTTAGGACACCTCGGATTGTACACAGTAGGACTCGGATTTTAAATAATTTTCAAATGATTTATAAAGACTTCTTCGGACAAATAAAGTGTCGTTGGTTTAAGCTTAGTGTGCGTCCATCTCAACGTTGCAAGTGAGTCAAAAAGATTTTTAAATATGATTATGGGTAAAGAAAGGCACCTAGCTTTTAGTCAAGGCACACTTCAACATGTGACTACCTTGACCATGGCAATGTCGCACAATACGACATTTACAAGAGAAGTAGCAAATCACTACTCGAACATACCCCGCACTAAACGAGTCTGGTTCAAACTATTCATGATCCGTGTCACCATGAATGCATAAAAACGTATGCAAAGCATTATAGCACCAAGCCAATCCCGTAGCTATAATTGGGGGCTTGAGAAAAACACTCTAAAAATGCTCGAAATGACGATTTTATCGCAAATTCTCGACGCTAATGCTATACATATGTCATAGGGGCTCAATCCTAAGCTTTAATCGTGCAAAACGAACCTTAGAATGGCTACAACCCCTCCCAAATTCTAAAGCACTACTTAGAATATATAAAGTCACCCCACTAACAAGGGTAACTGAAAATCGCGAGTCACCAAAACTCCGATCAAACCACTGCACATAACGCTCGCCCTATAAAGCGCCCGTTACACAGTTTACATCGTTCCAAAGCAAAAGCGAAAGAAAAAAAATCAAAAAAAAATTGTCAAAGTTCTGCCCAGAAATCATTTTCGACGCCCAGAGCTGGGCGCCGATATCTTTAACGCCCCAGCCTAGGCGCTGAATATCTTCGCTTGCTAAATCTTGCCCTGATATAAAAACAAGAAAGAAACACCTATAAATCCTCGCATCGAACGAAGTAATAAGCCATGCAAACCCACGCAGAAGGTGCTACACTTATTCGAGCACCTGAACAAGGCATGATGAAATACTCCAATGCAAATGATATCCCAACACCTGGAAGAATGTTCTAAGACACGCCGTTAGGCCACACAAGCCTACGTCGCACCATAAGTTCAACCATCCCACGGTATAAGTCTAAGAAAAAAAAGAGTAAGGCATATTGCACTAAGGAACATGTGTAAAAGAGGCAAAGACTACTTATCAAAATGCAAGCCCCACGACTTCTACATTAAGGATTAAAGGTAGCAAAATATTACCTACCACGAAAGGGATAGCTCGCACCTACACGAGCGGAACCCCAAGGCATCTTTCTCGAAAGAACCTACAAAAATCGTATGCCAAAAGAAAGCATCCCAACATGCATACTTGGGAGCTCCAAGCTACGAAACAACCATAGCAAAATAAAAAATCTCGAAGCAAATGTTTGAACGATCAAAAGAGCACGATGTTTAAGCCCACCTCGTGAAAGGGCCTGAACCCTATCAAGCTTCTAAGCAAACTATTCAAAATCAGTCATTGCTCAAAAAAAATGATGATTCAAGCAAACTGATTAATGGACCGCACACAACGGCCATTCTATGAACGCTCGTTTGCACATACATATCATCATTCTATGTATCGAACATTCACGAACGAACAAGAGGCCAACTGTGTCATCAAGAAACCTCGCCAGAAATTATTTTCAGCGCCCAGAGCTGGGCGCCGAATTCTTTAACGCCCAGGCATGGGCGCCGAAAATGATCCCAGACCCAAAAAACAGCTCTGACTTCTATAGAGCCCTGCCGTATCCACTCGACTCAAAATTGCCGATTTCTTTACTGAAAGTCGCACCTTACGACTTTGTTAAGAGTAGCACACCACCACAAAGATCGCTCGCACTTACGAGCACAATCCCAAACACGATCAAGGACATTACAGAATGCGTATCCCCAAGGAACCTCTTTGACAAAAAATGACCGTCAAGCACGAATGCTTGGGGGCTCGAAAGAAAATATATAAAGTTAAAATAATATTCCCAGACTAACGCTGTACGAAGTCCCGTGTTTGGATGTCTCAAAAAATAAAACCGATTTACGACCTCAAGACAAAGGTCGCCGTTGATACTTATATATAGTCCCCTAAACAAGGACCCAGGTAGTGGCAAAATTGAGCCGAAAAGACTAGCTCAAAACCATAAAAAGGTGATGACCACGAGACTATGGTCCATCTAAACACATTGTCAACCCACATTCAGGTTGCAACTAAATCCGAGCATCCCTCGAAAGAATTGGCTCCTACAAGAATGAATAAAAAGAAATTCTCAAAAGAAATCACAAAGAACAAAAGAAATAGGAACATGCCCATCTTCAGTTGGCAAGATCGCGTCACAAACCACGCGAGTTCCCAAATCGAAAAAACGAATTCAGGGATGTCCACCCTTAGCGGACAGGGCTCGCCCACCTTCAGCGGGCGGGGTCTGCGTCACTAGCCGCGCAGGTCCTCGGTTTTCGAAAAATAGAATCTTCAAAAAAAAAAATGAAACAGGCTCGCCATCTTCAGCCGGCGGGGTCTACGTCACAAACCACGTAGGTCCTTATTTTCAAAAAGCACAAACAAATTTCAAAACAGATTCGTCCACTTCTATCGGACGAGGTGTCCACCCTTAGCGGACAGGTTCGCCATCTTCAGCCGGCGGGGTCTACGTCACAAACCGCGTAGGTCCTTATTTTCAAATTTCAAAAATAGATTCGTCCACTTCTATCGGACGGGGTGTCCACCCTTAGCGGACAGGGTCGCCATCTTCAGCCGGCGGGGTCTACGTCACAAACCGCGTAGGTCCTTATTTTCAAAACATCAAAACAGATTCGTCCACTTCTATCGGACGGGGCGTCCACCCTCAGCGGACAGGCTCGCCATCTTCAGCTGGCGGGGTCTGCGTCACTAACCGCGCAGGTCCTTAGTCGCTGCAGCGATAACTTTTGCTGGATTTTCCTTCGTTTTACGTCCTATAAAAACAAGGGTGCTGGATTTTCCTTCGTTTTATGTCCTATAAAAACAAGGGGGTTTTCTCGTTTAGCTAGCCCTGAAAACGAGAATCTTTAAAAAAACGTTTTACCTCGTGATTGGACTTGGCCAGGCCCAATTGCACTTTATAGCTTTGATTTCGAAAAACTCTGTAGCTACTCCCAATGACAAAGTGAGGGAGTTTCTACGCATCTTTAGATCCTTCCGATGACAAAGTGAGGAAGTTTCTATACTATCAGTTGACAAATCCCAATGACACGTGAGGGATATGTTGACACTTCAAGTGATGACCCTTAAGTCAAATGTTATCACTCGGGGGCTCGTGAGACCCTCGCAAAATAGGTCACATACACCATGGCTTGTGTGACGCACTCCGTCTAATACTTTGACCATCGTCTTACTCCAAGACTCAGTCAAAGTGGGGGCTAACTGTAGACACCTACTTTTGTCCCCATTCCCGCAAGGGAAAGGTTCGATGATGAAAGCATAAATCTCCACTTGACAACGCATCTCCTATAAAATAAACGAATCTCAATTCCCCTTTTCATTTCACCCGAAACCTGCTATTTATGGAAACCTGCTAAAAATAGTAACTGCCGTAAAGGGTAGCTTCTAAAAGTGGCAAGTCATAAAAGATAGAAACCTGTCAGAATTAGGTGTTGCACTCCAACATAAATCATAAATGAGATAGAAAACTGCGAGAATCCTATTCCTAATGTGATTCGGAAATAAGAGTTACGTATTAATTAAAATCCTAACGAGCCTAGAGTTCGTAACGGGCCCAGACGCATTCCGTCATGAAATTGATACGCATTAAAAGACTCGATTAAATCTCAAACACTCCGGATTCTAGGAATCCGAATCTGACAAAGAAACGGCCCAAACAGCAATTTCGACGCCCAGCCCTGGGCGCTGAAATTGCCTGGATCCTATTTTCAACGCCCAGAGCTGGGCGCCGAAATCTTCGGCGCTCAGGCCTGGGCGCTGAAAATACCTGGGTACGTGTTTTTTCCTAATTCTTTGTGGATTAGAACTCTGCAATTCTATCTTTCCACGAACTCTTCCGTATAATTAGACCCCTAAATTTGACGTGAAAGGAACACAACAACAACAACACACAATTATATTCTGAGTATTGACTCCAACCCTTAGCCTAAGCCTCTCGCTGCGAAATTGTTCACGCGTTCTGTCGCAATCGATCCATAAATCGAACAGAACGTATCCTGTCCCATAATTGAGATTCGTTAAATAAAAAGGAGAAATAGCAAAGTTAAAGTGGTTAGTTTTCTGAGAACCGTGACGCACCTCTCAAGGGTGCGTCGTAATGTGTCCCTTTTCGATGATTTAACTGCTTTCCTCGCCCTTTTTATGAACTGTTAAACTAACCTAATCTGATTGTTCTATCACGCTTAACAAACATAATATTTTTGGGAAATCGGATTATCATGCTAGGTCCCTTAATGCTATTTAAATCAGATAATCACGATCGAATTAGTATTATATGTTGCATATTGCTAAAATCAACTCAGATTAGTTTAATAGTTAACGCATGTCCCTTCAATTATTTATGCTGAGCTAGTAAGGATATCCTGCCTCTGGAGTTATCGACGAGCGAAGTACTCCTCTCGATAGTTACAGTCCCCCGAACCCTCAATCTCTACCTTGCGGGTGTATATTGAGAGATCCCCACACCAGGGATCACAAGGGAACCTACGGCCGTCGTGGTCAAACATAATTGCACTCCCTTTATGTCACAATAACCGGGTTTTGTCAGTTTTTCTCATTGTCGTTAAAAACTGAATGGCGACTCCTATATTACTAGTCAATTGGGTGTATACTCACAGGAAATCCAATTACACTTGATTGAATAAAAAGAATCGTCACACCCACGAGGAAGGAGGTCATGCATTAGCCTCGCGCTTTTTCGACCCCCTCACAATACCCAGTATGCACTAAGTTTCGCCTTGGTCCATCATTGATGAATAATTTCAAACCTAAGTTATGAGCATTTGAATGTTATTTCACAATAGAGAGATATGTGTGTGATACACATAGGACCAATTAAGTTTTATGTATTCCCACTAAACTTCTTATACATCTATAAGAATCATGTACATTTTATGAAACTAAAATGTTTATTAGCTTCACTAAAATACAGTTCCAATTCCCAATTGCTTGCTTAAATCTGTACTTAGATTTCATAAGCTAGCTTTCCTTTTCAAGCATTTATTTGGATCCACAAATCCTATGACATACCATGTACATAGTTTCTTCCAACATTTGATTGAGGAATACGTTTTGTCATCCAATTGCTATATGTACCAATATGCAATCATTGCTTGAATATAGACTTGAGCATTACGATTATGCATGAGGTTTCAACACAATCCACACCGTGAATTTGCTTGTAACCTTTAGAAACTAATGTAGCTTTGTGTGTGAACACAATTCCATGTTTGATGGTTATTATCCTTTAAAACAAACTTGCAACCAATAGGTGTGAAACTATTCTTGCAAATCAACAAAATGTTAATTTTGTCATCAAAACATTGAGTATGTTTTATGGCCTCTAACCATTTGAAACATTTGAGTCTATATATGGCCTCTAACCATTTTAGGGAATCTAGGTTTCGTCATATCTTTCTTACAAGTCACAAACTTATTAATCTACATGATAATAGTTTGACTGCAAGTTGTAGGTTTCTTCATTATCTAATAGAAGAATCGCATAGCTTCAGTGACATGAACTCCATGTTTCTTCACTATCTAATAGAAGAATCTCATAGTTTCAGTGACTTGAACTCTATGCCTACATGGGTATAGAACATCAAACAATAGAATATCAATAGCCACTTGAAAGTCCTTTGAATATTCCGTTCTCCTTGAAGCACTTGTAAAGTCTTCTAAGAGATGTCTATTCTTAAAAGCCACTTCTAAAGTCCTTACAGAATACGTGTTCGGATTTTCTGAAGAACTTCGAAAGGCCTCCGGAATGTCCGTTTATGTTTGTTGTTCGCCTCGAAGACTTTCGAGGTCTATTTTCTCCCACTTGTCATTTTGGAAACGAATCCCAAAAGGACATTATTTCGAGCAAACAAACATTATGTTCTCAAAAATTCGTGGTAGAAACAATACCCTTGTGTCTCATTTGAATAAATCACAATGAAACATATATCTATACTTGGGCCTTAGTTTGTTGAATAACAAACGCTAAGCTCCCACTGAGTTTGGCAACTCTCTAGATATATATTATGAAAAGATATTCTGAAATTACTTTTCAATAGCTTTGACGAATTTGGTTTAGTTTGGTGGTAGTTGAGCATTTTGTTTAGAAATTATAGGAAAAGTCTTTATGATCCATCATTGATCGAATCGAGCACTAATCGACTTCGATCATTCCAACTTAGATATACCATATCTTATGGAGCTAGATCGTGAAATTACAACACACGATCATTGATGATCATTCTTGGTATAAGTAATCAACAACATGATCTAACCTAGATCTTTATGATTTCTTGCCAAGTGGATTTTATACTTCTGAATCTTTGAACTAGCCAAACATATTCAACTTATATCACATTTGAGTAAATAAACCTGTATTAACTCAAATCTATGTGAAATAATAAAGTCATAAAATCTTTCTTTAGCTTTGAACTCTATTGTCTAGGCGTTCTAACAATAGTTCATATCTTTTGTTACTTTCAACAAGTAAGACTAGTTGTCTTAAATTGATCTAGAAATCAATCAACTTTCAAAAGTCCATCAAAATAGAGCTTTTGAATGTTAACTTGTTGATATGGTCTAAGCAACAATGCTAAAGGTTAGTGGAACTCAAATCAAGAGATTGATTTGAACCTAGTAAAGTTTTATTGTTAAAGATTTGTTTGTTTTAATCAAGCATATTGACTTAACCCGTAAATGACCATTTCATTCAAATAAACAAACAAATATTGTTTTTGTTCTTCTGAATGTGAGTCTTTCTGTGTTTGAAAACAGAAATTAGGTATGCTGATTGTGGAACAAAATAGCCATCAAGTTCCAGCCTATGCAAGGACTTAAAACAAACTAGATGACCCTACAACTAATGTAGCATTGCCATGCTTCATTTCCCACTTGTAGGCCATTAGTGTATCCTAGCTTCCATAGTTTGAGTTATTACCGAAGTAAGAACCTCAAGCGGTATATGATACCAAGGAAGTTTGATTGCTAGGTCACTTCTCTTTAAACATAAACTTATAGGTAGAAACGGAATCGTAAATTCCTTTTATTTGTTCCTTGTTTTCCTATTTCTTGTACCCTTTCTTATAGTCTTAAGAATTGAATTCTTTAGTGTTGACTTTTATACTTTGTTAGACATGTCCAATGTCACTCCAACAAGGTTCTTAATTACCATTTTAATTTATGTTGAATATTTTGTTTCAACTAGATGATCTTACCATAAGCTTCTAAAGTTCTCTAAGCATCGATCTATTCGAATGTCTAGGGACTAGACTCATTCAAGAATTAAATGGACAAAGATGTTAGGTTGTTAACCATTGGTAAAGCTGAGCGTTTAAGCTCAATGCTTTATGATCTCAAAACTACAGTGTATTTTGAATTCACAAGCACCAATTGGTTTGCCATTCGATTTTGATACTCGAAAACAACCATAAAAGTCGCTATAAGAAACGTACATTTTAAATTGCTCATTTTCTCTCATTTCCGTGAATCGTTTTTGGATTCACTACCAATCGAGGAAATTTACTGTTACCTTTCTAAAAGGGTTTACTGCAGTGCAAGATATTTAATTATAAACAATAATTAAAACATACATTGAAGCATGCAAAGTCTAAACATTTATCATGAGTAATAACTTGAAAATTAAAGCATTCATGCAATTCAAACAAGCTATTAGCATTTTATTCGAATTTATTGTTCCGGCAGGTGTGTGAATAAAATGATTCCAAGACCCTAAAACCATTGAAGAATTAAGCACATTATGTATTTTGACTCAATTCTAAAACATTTTAGGTAAGCAAAAACCTTTTGCTAATAGTCTAGAAACTACTCTTGGTTGATAGGTACGTCTAAGAACTTATTAGGTAAACCTATCGATTTTGCCACGACATAAAAGAACTCCTTACTTATATCGTTGAGTTTCACCAAAACTAACATGTACTCACAATTATTTGTGTACCTTACCCCTTTAGTATCGACAAGTAACACCTCGCTATGGCGGAAAACTATTACTAAGATCGATGTAAAGGATATCCAAGTAAGTGTTATTTTGGCATGGCACCTTTTAACTCAATTTTTAAGTTTGGAACTTAAGGCTCTTAATATGTTGGTTAGATTTTAAGTGAACTAAAATCCTTAATCATGCAACATAATCAAGCCACAATCTCATACATAATTAAGACATATTTAAAGCAATAAATAACTTAAAGCATGCATAAGATAAATGTGATCTAATATGGCCCGACTTCATCTTGAAGCTTCAACTTCAAAGTCCGTCTTGAAAATGGAAACTTCGTCTTGAATTTCACCGTGGGAGGCGCCATTTTCTCCAAATAGGATAAGCTATAATTAAAACTAATTACAACTATTTGATGGTACGCAGACCATATTTGAATTGAAAAACAAATTTGGTACTTTAGACCAATTACATTCAAATTAATGGTACGCAGACCATATTTTCTATCCTATTTGGGCCATACTAGTCACTTCATAACCTGCAAAACAGTACATATACAATATATACCATTCATCCATTCATTATCATGAATGGCCCACATAATTGGTTAGTTAAAACACTTTGTATGCATCATATAAACATTTGCAGCAATTAATCAAGGGCTCCAATAATCTACCAATTATTCAGTCCTTATTAATTCTAATCAAGTTGCTTAACCTTAAAGGATTTGTAGACCTAATCAAGAGTTTATGACTAAAAAGGGCTCCCACTTAAACCAATAAATTCATATGATTTACTAATTTTAAACATAAAATGTATTTCTAGTCTAACCGGAAACATACAAATTTAATTAAAATTTAAAGCTCATGTAAATTTATAATTGAATCCATTTATTTAATTTATTTTTCAGTCGAATTTTAAATTAATTCAAGGTTTTTAATTTTAGTAAAATAATTAGAATAAATAAAATTTATAATAATTATAATATTCAAAATTAAAATCCAAGAAAACAATTTAAATTATTAATTTTAAAATTAATTAAAATTACATGAACTGAAAATCTCAAATTAAAATTTAAAACTCGACAATCGTAACATGACGAGCACTTGGGCTTGCGCCCAAACCTCGTCGATTGCTCGGCCTATCGCTGGCCTATGGCACATCGTAGCAGCAGCCACGCGCAAACGCAGCAAGCCAAGCCACGCTTGCGCGCAGCCTGCCTGCCCATAGCATCGCAGCAGCTACGATGGTGCTCGCTCGCTCGCGCAAGCAAGCGCTCGAGGCCACGCGTGTTGGTGCGCTGAGCAGCGATTGTTGGGCGACCAGCTCTCGCCCTCGCGCGCCTCTGCTCGTGCCATGCCATCGCTGTTCGCCCATCGCCCACATGCGCGCAGCACTCGACACAAGGCACGGCTGCTGCCTTGTGCTCGCGCGCCACTCGCCTTGCTCGCTGCATTCGTACCGCATGGGCGACTAGCTCCCTTGCTCGTCGTCGCATGCCCGCACTATACAACACCCCTTAAGGGTAACACGTAGCGTCCATTGCTTTGTGCGTGCAAGTTTTATGAGCGAATTGCATAAAAATTTAAAATTTTTAATTCAAAATTAATGACAAATTAATAAAACATATTAATTTCATAATTTTAGGGCGAAAAATCGAAAATTTATTAATCAATTAATTTCCGATTAATCATGGATTCAAATCTACGTCATAAAAATTTAAAATTTAACACAAATTAACAATTTTTATGGTGGTTTTTAATCATAGGTATCCAATTAAATTATTAATTAATTATGAAAATCAAATCAATTCTAAATTATTCGAATTTCAACAAATTAATCATAATTACAAATTAGATTGTATAATTAACAAGGCTAGGCATTCAAACTTGTTAAACATATACAGTAGGTCAATCAAAAATTCAAGATTTATCAACAAGAATCGCAAATATTTAATTTAACATCTTAAATTTACAAAATTTTGCGTTCGAAAAACTAAAACCTCCAAAAAGTCATAGTTAGGCTTCGAATTTGGAATTCTGGGTTCGGCCGAAAAAGATTATTTTTGTCAAAATTTTAGAATGCCTTTTACATATGGAATTGACACAAAAATCACTCGATTTGGATGAGTAACGAAGAAACTGCCGAAAAACTGCGTACATATAATTAAATAAACGCAATTTGCAATTAATTAACAATTAAGAAAATTAATCACCCCTTTTAATTCCTTGCAAATTTGTAATATTTAACCATGTTTATGCAATTTAGATTATGAAAATAATAAGAGCCTCGTGATACCACTGATAGGTTATGATTCATATGACAAAACATAAATCATGCGGAAAAACCATAAAGCCAGGAAAGCATATTATTTACACATAATCATTTAGCATAGTTTAGATGCATACACTTTGTTGCGTGCCCTCCCTAGCTGCGCCCGAACCGAACAAGAACAAGTCTTTAGGACTCCAAGTGTCGTCCCTCCGTAGATAGTCCACAGCACGTCCAGATCCACCTTAAGCTTGACCAACTAGAATCGCCCTTAAGGTAGTATAGATTTCGGCTGATTAGGGGCAAGAGAGTGGCTGATTTTTCTTCAAAATCTTACCTTTAGAATACTTCAATTGTCTCTATAAATTATGACCCTAGGCACCTATTTATAGAGGTATGGAAAAGGAACTGGAATCCTATTAGGATACGAATTAATTTAATTAGAAGCCTGCTAGGACTCTATTAAATAAACTTTATCTAATAGGTTTAGGATTTAATCTTTTATCGAATCCTGATAGCTTTAGGATTCGCACACGAGCATCGCACGAGCACCGTACACCCGCGCAGGCCTTGCGGCCCACGCTGAGCGCACAACGCCTCGGCCCATGCCCGCTGCCTGTGTCCGCGCGCGCGCCCAAGGCCTTGGCTGGGCCTGGCTTGCGCTAGGCCTGGTCGAGGCTTGGCGTGTGTTGGTGATGCGTGTGGCTTGCTGGGCGACGGCCTGGCTTCGTGCTGGGCCTTTGTCTAGCGAGCCTCGTCCGATGCTAATTCGTACGATACGCTTTCGATTAAATTCCCGATTCCGGAATTCATTTCCGATACGAACAATATTTAATATTTCCGATTCCGGAATTAATTTCCGTTTCGAACAAATATTTAATATTTCCGTTTCCGGAATTATTTTCCGATTCCGATAATATTTCCGATTCTGGCAATATTTCCGTTTCCGGCAATATTTCCGATTCCGGCAATATTTCCATTTCCATTAATATTTTCCAATACGTACCATGTTTCCGTTTCCGGCAACATCTACGACTTGGATAATATTTATATTTCTGATACGATCCATATTTCCGTTTCCGGTAATATCATCGTTTCCGGAGTATTCATTTCTTGCTTGTGACGATCTCAGCTCCCACTGAAACCAAGATCCGTCGATTCCGAATATCCATAGATGGAGTATTTAATGCCATTAAATACTTGATCCGTTTACGTACTATTTGTGTGACCCTACGGGTTCAGTCAAGAGTAAGCTGTGGATTAATATCATTAATTCCACTTGAACTGAAGCGGCCTCTAGCTAGGCATTCAGCTCACTTGATCCTACTGAATTATTAACTTGTTAATTAATACTGAACCGCATTTATTAGACTTAACATTAAATGCATACTTGGACCAAGGGCATTATTTCCTTCAATGAGAACATAAATCTCCACTTGGCAACGCATCTCCTATAAAATAACGAATCTCAATCACCCTTTCATTTCAGTCAAAACTGCTATTTATAGAAACCTGCTAAGAATAGTAACTGCCGTAAAAGGTAGTTGTTAAAAGTGGCAAAGTCATAAAAGGTAGAAACCTGTCAGAATTAGTTGTTGCACTCCAACATAAATCCTAAAAGAGATAGAATTTGCATTCCTGGTATAATTCGAAAATAAGAGTTACGTATTAATTAAATTCTTAACGAACCTAGAGTTCGTAACGGGCCCAGACGCATTCCGTCATAAGTTAATACGCACTAAAAGACTCGGATAAATCTCCCAAAAAGCTCCGTGTTCTAAGAGTCCAAATCTGACAAGAACTCGGCCCAGATCACATTTTCAACGCCCAGCCCTGGGCGCTGAAATCTTCGGCGCCCAGCCCTGGACGCTGAAAATGCCTAGGGCCGTTTTATCTCCGGATTCTTTTTGGATTCGTATCTTAAAATCTAACTTTCCACACACCCTTTTCCTATAAATACAGCCTAAAATCGACGTGAAAAAGAACACACACAATTCCATAACCTGAGTATTGACTCTAGCCTTAAGCCTAAGCCTCACGCTGCGAAATTGATCCGGCGTTCTGTCGCAATCGACCCAAAAGTCGAACAGAACACATCCTGCCCCTTGTAGCTTGATGGATTAAGCATAAATACTGGAACATTGCTTAGAAACCCGAGATTCGTTAAATAAAAGGAGAAATAGCAAAGCCAAGTGGTTAGTTTTCTGAGAACCACAACGCACCTCTCAAGGGTGCGTTGTAATGTGTCCCTCATATGATTTAATCGCTTTCATCACCCTTTTATAAAATTGTCAAACTATTAACTTGATTGATCTATCACGCCTAATAAGATAATACCTTGGACAATTGAATTATCATGCTAGGTACCTTAAATCAATCTAAATAAGATAATCACGATCGATTTAGTGTTATGTGTTGCATATTGCTAAAATCAATTCAGAATAGTTTAATAGTTTAACGCATGTCCCTTAAATTATTTATGCTGAGCTAGTAAGGATAACCTGCCTCTAGAGTATTATCGATGAGCACTCCTCTCGGTAGCTACAGTCCCCCGAACTCTCAATCTCTGCCCTGCGGGTGTACGTTGAGCGATCCCCACACCAGGGATCACAAGGGAACCTATGGCCGTCGTGGTCGAACATAATTGCACTCCCTTTATGTCACGATAACCGGGTTTTGTCAGTTTTTCTCATTGTCGTTAAAAACTGAATGGCGACTCCTATATTACTAGTCGATTGGGTGTAAACTCACAGGAAATCCAAATACACTTGATCAGACGACGTCACGCCCACGAGGGACGAGGTCATGCATTAGCCTCGTGCTTTTTCGACCCCCTCACACTTATATGCCCTTCTTCTACTACCCATCTCTCATAAACTAAAGCATTGGAATAATTTAAATAACAAAGTAAAAGGATGATAATATAAGAAAATTATAATATAGAATAATAACATAAATACAAATATAAAATAAATAAAGTAAAATAAATTAAGGAAATGCGTAGCGAATAAATTCGAAAACAAAGTTATTAATTCGAAAGAGATTTATATTTCCTAAATAACGAATTCTAACTCTTGAAACAACTAAAAAAAAATTTGAACTTCTTGAAAAAAAGTGTACTCATTTTTTTTTGAATAATAAATAATAAGAAAAATAAAAATGTCGAAAGTATCACTTTAACTTGAATAATAATTTGATTTCGAACTTAAATAAGAAATATAATATACTTTCAAACAAGATAAAAGGAAATCGGCCCCCCAAAAAAAAGTACCAATTTTTGAACACTATAATACGTAGACGCTCGATTTTTCAGAAATTTATTTTAAATAACTAGATAGTTAGTGAAGGAAATAATGCCCTTGGTCCAAGTAAGCATTCAATGTTAAGTCTAATAAATGCGGTTCAGTATTAATTAACAAGTTAATCATTCAGTGAGATCACATGAGCTGAATGCCTAGCTAGAGGCCGCTTCAGTTCAAGTGGAATTAATGATATTAATCCACAGCTTACTCTTGACTGAACCCGTAGGGTCACACAAATAGTACGTAAACGGATCAAGTATTTAATGGCATTAAATACTCCATCTATGGATATTCGGAATCGACGGATCTTGGTTTCAGTGGGAGCTGAGATCGTCACAGGCAAGAAATGAATACTCCGGAAACGATGATATTGCCGGAAACGGAAATATGGATCGTATCGGAAATATAAATATTATCCAAGTCGTAGATGTTACCGGAAACGGAAACATGGTACGTATCGGAAAATATTATCGGAAATGGAAATATTGCCGGAATCGGAAATATTGCCGGAAACGGAAATATTGTCTGAATCGGAAATATTATCGAAATCGGAAAATAATTCCGGAAACGGAAATATTAAATATTTGTTCGAAACGGAAATAAATTCCGGAATCGGAAATGTTAAATATTGTTCGTATCGGAAATGAATTCCGGAATCGGAAAATTAATCGGAAGCGCGTCGTACGAATTAGCATCGGACGAGCTTGCTAGACGAAGGCCCAGCACGAAGGCAGGCCCACGTCCAGCAAGGGAAACGCGCGCCACAACACGCCAGCCCAAGGCTGCGCCAGGCCCACCGCAAGGCAGGCCCAGCGCGCGCCCAAGGCTGCGGCAGTCGTGGGCTGCGATGCTCGGGCTGTGCGCGCGCGCGCATGGCGCCCCTCGTGGGCTGCTGTGCGTGCGTGGGTGTTTGTGTTCACATACGAAACCTAAAACGTACAGGATTCGTTTAATGATTAAATTCCTAATTCTATTTGATAAATTAATTAAAAAAGAGTTTTATTGTGATTCTAATTTAATTAATTCGTATCCTAATTCGATTCCAATTCTCTTTCCATACCCCTATAAATATGTGGCCTGGGTTCACAATTTATAACAAGTTTTCAAGTATTCAAAGTGAGTTTTCAAAAGAAAAATTCAGACACATTCCTTGCTCAAAAGTGCCGAAAATTTTAGTACCTTAAGGGCGATTCTAGTTGGTCAATCTTAAGGCGGATCCGGACGTACTGTGGACTATCTACGGAGGGACGACACTTGGAGTCCTAAAGACTTGTTCTTGTTCGGTTCGGGCGCAGCTAGGGAAGGCACGCAACAAAGAGTATGCATCTAAACTATGCTATATGATTATGTGTAAATAATATGTATTCCTGGCTAAATGGTTTTTCCGCATGATTTATGAATTGTCATATGTATCATAACCTAACAGTTAGGCGCCTAAAAATTTATTAAAGTAAAACCTTAAGCTCTGATACCACTTTGTAACACCCCGACAATTCTCTCTTTTCTAAAATAACCTTTTAATATAAAACGTAGAGAATTATCAAGGCATTATCGCCCGTGTGAAAATGTAACGGCTTATTCAGAATTTTGCAGCAGAAAACATAAAACTAACTTTAGGTTTATAAATAATCGATTACAGGTTTAATCCCAAAAACCAACCAACGAAAATAAGGAAATATAAATAGTACGACAAGTTTAAAGTCCAAATTAACTAAACCCAAATAACATAGCAAGAAAAAATCAATACAAGCTCTCTAATCCCGATCCCCATGATGCATCATCTTCAAACTTGTAGATGGGCAACGCTTATTGATCCTTAGAGACTGCTCACCAAAGATGGGTCATCACAGGATCAATAAGGCATAGCCATGATCAACACACACAAACAAAGCACGTAATCAGCAAAGCTGAGTACTACATACTAAAACAAAAACAATCCTAACATGATACTAATAAACGAACAACCTTAACATGATTCTAATGAAACATAAGTAAGGGCAAACAAAACATATTAATTTGAAGACCACACTTGACTAGACTAGGCTAGACTGGACTAGACTTTTATAACAATAACATTATTTTAATTGAAATAGTCAATGGACCGAGTTGCTACTAGAAACTTCTTCTTCTTCACTAAGGAACACGAGGTACGGGCGCGACTCCGTAAACCCCAATGACCTGCGATTTCGAGGGACTTTTGCATAAAATAGAACCGGTGATCAATCCGGCCCTAGAAAAAGCGATAGGCGACCCATGACCCCAACTCCTGATTGTCCGTCACTTTAGACGTGCACAGTCTAAAGCTATTGCTACTCAGTTTCACTTTACATGATTTACAAATTAATTTCTGTTGTGACTCAACAATCATACAAACAACATTTATTCACGACTGTTTTTATCTTGGAATTAAGTAAGTGATCACAAGGGTATTAATCAAGACTCATTCCAATTAAATCCAACCTTTCCTTTAATACTGATCAACCCCTCTATATGGGTATAAGGTTTCAACTTACTAAACAAGGTCCTCGGCCCTCATAAAGTAGTGAAAAGCTAAAAGGGAACAATGAACAATCGATCTGAATCAAAATATATAATAATCTAATGTTCCCAACCAACATGTTCGCATCAATCATCTACTAACATGTTATAATTCTCATAACGAAATACATATGCTTAACATGTCCATCCAACAATATTAAACATGCACTTTCAACATAACCAAGTTCATCAACAATTTCAACATAACCAAGTTCATCAACACTTTCAACTTGGTTTCAACAAATAACACACATTCCAAGCACACAGGTATGTACGTACCTTGTGTAAACAAACTGATAGGCCACTTTAACGAATTCAAAAGTCGCCTACAAAGAATTCTCCGCCTAAAACAACCAATAAAATTCCCCAATCAATATCCAACAATTTACAACAATACTAAAGTACTCTAAATACACCCTAAACATATTTTGAACCATCCCCAATATCGAAACTTAACTAAATAACCTCCAAGCATAATAACTATTAAACTAATGATCCCAAAACGTTCTAAACTCCAATAAAACATCCCTTTTAAAATTTCCAGCAATGTAAAATAATTTCAAACGTCCACAAAACATAATCAACGTTCTTAAAATCATAAAAATAATAGCTTTAATAATATATAATCATTCTATTATGATTTTAGAATATTAGAACCTTAAAAATCCATGCTTTAATAATTAAATTCCTTATTTCAATTCAATTACATAATCTGAAAATTAAATTTATTATTTAAACATAATATATAATCTGAAAATATAATTTAATCATAATAACTTATAATCTGCATTCAATAATCATGAATTAAATCACTAAACTAATTAAAACCCTGACTTATATATTAATCAACCAAAAACTGAAAATAATTAATTTATAATATCAACACCAAATCTGAAAATTATAATTTAACTATAAAGATTAATAATTTAATTCAAGAAACATAAATTCAAATTAATAAAATTAATTAAAACATTTAAATAACTTAGGGTTTAAGAAATAACCAAAAGAAGAGAGAGAGTGCAAGCCGGCGGCAGGGCGGCGCGGCAGCGGGACCAGGCAGAGGAGTACGCCGGACGGCGTCGGGTGGACGCACGGTGGTTGTGCGGTGGTCGCGGAGGCAGAAGACGCGTTTGGAAGGGAGGAAGTGCACGAACGGGAAGGAAGAGCAGGAGGAGTGCTGGTGGCAGCTTGCGGCGCGACGCAGGATGGCCGACGGCGCTGCCTTGGTGGTCGCGGCTGGGCCGCGGCGGCTGTGCAAGAAAAACAGAAGCTTGAGGAGGGGAGAAAAACGAAAGGGAGAAACAAGAAACAGAGAAGAAGAGGAAGGAGAAGTTACCGGCGTTAGGGTCGCCGGTGGCTGTGCGGCGCGGCTAGGTCGATGGCGGTGGCCGGTACAGCAGCCAGCAGAGTCACGAAGAGAAGGAGAGAGATGGGTTTTGTTTTGGGGTTTTCACGTGAAGTTTTCAAAGGGAAGTGTTTTTGTCTTCTTTTTTTTTCCTTTGGTTTTACGTGAAATAGGAGTAGAGAAGGTAGGAAGGAAGTTTGGGTTTATTATGTTGGGTTTTGCCAACTTGGGCTAGGATTAGAATTTGGGTTTTAGTGTTTGAATCAAAAATCGAATAGGATTGTTTTTCCGAATTCAACGTGTTTTCCTAATTCAAATTCTTTTCAACATAAAATTCTAAAATTATTTTTGATTGCACAAACCGTTAAAGTATTTAGAATATATTTAAATAGAATTAAACATACATTAAATATATAAATATAATAAAGTTCAAAAATCGTTAAATATTTAGAACGTACTTAAAATAAAATAAATATACGTTAATTATATATTCATTACTAAAATTCATAAATTCTATTTAAATATAAATAATGTACGTTAAAATATATTAATAAAATTTATAAATTTACGGGGGATTACAATAACTATAGAGAATTATCAAAGTATTATCGCCCGTGTGAAAACGGTACGTAATGGCTTATTCAGAATTTTGCAGCGGAAAACATAAAACTAGCTTTAGGTTTATAAATAATGAATTACAGAGTAAAATCAAAAACCAATCAACGAAAATAAAGTGATGTAGCTAGTACGACAAGTTTAAAGTTCAATTTAACAAACCCAAATAAACTTAGCAAATCAAAACTAAATACAAACTCTCTAATTCTAATCCCAATGATGCATCATCTTCAAACCTGTAGATGGACAACGCTTATTGATCCTTAGAGACTGCTCACCAAAATGGGTCATCATAGGATCAATAAGGCATAGCCATGATCAACACACAAACAAAGCACGTAATCAGCAAAGCTGAGTACTACATACTAAATCAATAATAATCCTAACATGATTCTATTAAACGAACAATCCTAACATGATACTAATAAAACATAAGTAAAGGCAAACAAAACATATTAATTTGAAGACCACACTTTACTAGACTAGACTAGACTGGACTAGACTTGGATAACATTAATATTATTTTAATTGAAATAGTCAATGGACCGAGTTGTCCAACCAGTATGGGCGCGACTCCGTAACCTCAGTGACCTGCGATATCGAGGAACTTTTGAATAAAATAGAACACGGTGATCAATCGGGTCCCAGAAAAGGCCATGGGCTACCACCATGAACCCCCAACTCCTGTTTGTCCGTCACTTCAAACGTGCACAGTCTAAAGCTATTGCTATTCAGTTTCACTTTACATGATTTACCAATTAATACTTTGTTATGACTCGACAATCACATAAATCATAAAATCAACAAGTATTCACAACTATTTTTATCTTGGAATTAGGTAAGCGATCACAAAGTTATCAATCAAGAACCCATTCCAATTAATTCAATTGTTGCATAGGTTTAGTTATCATGCTTTGCCAATCTTAATATCCTTTTCATCGAATGCCTTTCGAAATAGGATGATAAGATCTTTTGAGTATGTTTATTTTGTGATATAGTCTTTCTTGCTTCTATAGTGGTTGTACGCATTTTGCGATGAAGAACCATCAAGTAAGCAGACATGTGATCCACCCAAGTTCAATAAAGAACTCTTTGACATAAACAACTCTGTTTTATTGCTTCTTAGGCAATAAGTACTTTTACTTCAACTGTTTAGGTTGCTAGTGATGCTTTGTTTGGATTTACTTATCCAAGCAGTTCCCGGATATGTGCAAAACTTCCCAGCTGTATCTTAGAACACATAAATTAATATTTAATTTCCCACGCATTAAATCATGGTCTTTCTTCAATGTTGCCATCTCAAAACACGATGCTTTATAGCTCGTCCTTGTCGATGGTTAACTCCAAATGGATCTTGCTTGATCCTTTGCTAGTGTTTATGCGTGTAGTATCAATATTTAGCATATCTTCATTTCCCTTAATCAAGAACTATTCCTATGTACCTTTTCAAGTACCATAGGATTTTCTTGTTCTCAATCTAGTTGATCTTAACTTAGATTAATAGAGATTGGTATATGTTCATCATGCCTAAAGACATACGATACATTTTTAGCGATCCTCATATTATATCATACATGATAAATTCTTTTGCAGAATAATTTCCAATTGAATTCTATTCATGTGACTTTAGCTCATCCAATTTCAGATGATGCTGAATCTAGCTAAATTCTTTGACATGTTAAGAATCACATTTAGACTCTTTGATGTTTAACTAGTCAATTCTTATACATAGTTCAAAAATTCATTGCTTAGATTTATTCACATGGGTCGAATATCTCCAATGCAATCTTTCGTGTTTGATTTAGTAAATTCTATTACTTAATCCCAAACAATATTCTGAGATATTTGTAAATAGATCTTAATACCCAATATGTACTAAGTTTCGCCTTGGTCCATCATTGATGAATAATTTCAAATCTAAGTCATTAGCATTTGAATGTTATTTCACAATAGAGATATATGTGTGATACACATAGGACGAATTGAGTTTTACGTACTCCCACTAAAATTCTTATATATTTATAAGAATCATCTTCTTTTTATGAAACTAAAATACTTATTAGCTTCACTAAAATACAATTTCAATTCTCAATTGCTTGCTTAAATCTGTACTTAGATTTCATAAGCTAGCTATCCTCTTCAAGCATTTATTTGGATCCACAAATCCTATGACATTTCATGTACATAGTTTCTTCAAACATTTGATTGAGGAATACATTTTGTCATCCAATTTCCATATGTACCAATATGCAATTATTGCTTGATTTATAGACTTGACCATTATGATTATGCATGAAGTTACAACACAATCCACATCGTGAATTTGCTTGTAACCTTTTAGCAACTAATATAGCTTTGTGTGTAAACACAATTTCATGTTTGATGGTTTTCATCCTTAAAACCAATTTGCAACCAATAGGTGTTAAACTATTCTTGCAAATCAAGAAAATTTCAATTTTGTCATCAAGACATTGAGTATGTTTTATGGCCTTTAACCATCTAAAACATTGAGTCTATATATGGTCTTTAACCATTTTAGGGAATCTGGGTTTCGTCATAGCTTTCTTACAAGTCACAAAACTCATTTATCTTCTAATAATAGTTTGACTGCAAGTTGTAGGTTTCTTCACTATCTAGTAGAAGAATCTCGTAGTTTCAGTGACCTGAACTCTATGCCTACATGGGCATAGAACATCAAACAATAGAATATCAATAGCCACTTGAAAGTACTTTGAATATTCTATTCTCCTTGAAGCAATTGTAAATTCTTTTAAGAGATGTCTATTCTTTAAAGCCACTTCTAAAGTCCTTAACAGTAAGTGTTAGGATTTTATGGAGAACTTCGAAAAGCCTCTGGAACGTCCGTTTATGTTTGTTGTTCGCCTCGAAGGCTTTCGAGTTCTATTTTCTCCCACTTGTCATTTTGGAAACAAATCTTCAAAAGGACAATATTTCGAGCAAACAAACATTATGTTCTCAAAAATTCGTGGTAGAAACAATACCCTTGTGTCTCATTTGAATAAATCACAATGAAACATATATCTATACTTGGGTCTTATTTTGTCGAGTAACAAACACTAAGCTCCCACTAAGTTTAGGAACTCTTTAGATACATATTATTGAAAAGATATTCTGAAATTATTTTTCAATAGCTTTGACGAATTTTAGTTTGGTGGTAGTTGAGCATTTTGTTTTAAAAATTATAGGACAAATATTTATGATTCATCATTGATCGAATCAAGTACCAATTGACTTCGATCATTCCAACTTAGACATACCATATCTTGTGAAGCTAGATTGTGAAATTATAACTCACACTCATTGATGATCATTTTTTGTCTTAAGTAATCATCATCATGATCTAACCTAGATCTTTATGATTTCTTGCCAAGTGGATTTTATACTTCTGAATATTTGAACTAGCCAAACAAATTCAAATTTATATCACATTGAGTAAATAAACCTATATTAGTGTAGCCTAGCTTCCATTGTTTGAGTTATTACCGAAGTATGAAACTCAAGCGGTAAATGATACCAACGAAGTTTGATTTCTAGGTCACTTCTCTTTAAACATAAACTTATAGGTAGAAACGAAATTGTAAATTCCTTTCACTTATTCCTTGTTTTCCTATTTATTGTACCCTTTCTTATAGTCATAAGAATTGATTTCTATAGTGTTGATTTTTATACTTTGTTAGACATGTCCAATGTCACTCCAACAAAGTTCTTACCATTTTATTTGTGTTGAATAGTTTGCTTCAACTAGATGATCTTACCATAAGCTTCTAAAGTTCTCTAAGCATCGATCTATTCGAATGTTTAGGGACTAGACTCATTCGAGAATTAAATACAAAGATATTAAGTTGTTAACCATTGGTAAAGTTGAGTGTTAAACTCAATGCTTTATGATCTCAAAACTACATTGTATTTTGAATCCACAAGCACCAATTGGTTTGCCATTCGACTTTGATAGTCGAAAACAACCATAAAAGTCTCTATAAGAAATGTACGTTTTAAATTGCTCATTTTCTCTCATTTTCGTGAATCGTTCTTGGATTCACTACCAATCGAGGAAATATACTGTGACCCTTCTGAAAGGATTTATTGCAGTGGAAGATATTTAATTATAAACAATAATTAAAATATACATTGAAGCATGCAAAGTCTAAACATTTATCATGAATAATAACTTGAAAATTAAAGCAATCATGCAATTTAAACAAGTCATTGGCATTTTATTCGAAATATTTAGTACGATTTGACTTAATTCTAAAATCTTTTAGGTAAGCAAATCCGTTGCTAATAGTCTAGAAACTACTCTTGGTTGATCGGTACGTCTAAGAACTTATTAGGAAAACCTATCCCATTTGCCACGACATAAAAGGACTCCTTACTTATATCGTTGAGTTCAACCAAAATCAACTTGTACTCACACTAATGTGTACCTACGATCAAGAAGTGACACCTTGTTATGGCGTAAAACTATCACTTATTGTAATCCCCGTAATTTTACACATTTTATTTATATATTTTAACATATAGTTAATTATATTTAAATAAGAATTTACGGATTTTAGAAATAAATATATATTTAACGTATATTTATTTTATTACATTTATAATATTTTTAACGATTTACTAAATCAAAATAATTTTAGAATTTTAAGTTGAAAAGAAATCAAATTACGAAAACTAATTGAATTTAGAAAACGATCCTATTCGGTTTTTGATTCAAATCCTAAAACTAAATCCTAATGCTATCCCAATTGGGTAAAGCCCAAATAATAAGACCCAAACTCCTCCCTTCTCTACTTGTATTCCACGTGAAAAAAAAAAACTCAAAACCCTCATCTTCTCCCTTGCAAACTCACGTGAATTGCGTTCTCATACTCTCCTCCTTCACTTCGACGTTGCTTCCCTTACTGTTGCTGTTCACGGCCGCCGTCACCACCCACGGCGATCACCCTCACCGTTGTCCCTCCGTCGTCCGGTAACTCTCTTTCCTCCTCTCCTCCTTCTCTTCCCTTTTGTTTCGTGGTTTCTTGTGTTTCTCTCATAATTGGTCATTTCTGTTGTTGCGTCAGCCACCACCACCGGTCGGCTCTCACCGCCGACGTCCGTCGCCCACACCCGTTGTCGCCGCGTCTCAGTCAGGCCAGCGCTCTTCTCTTCTTCCCCCTCATTCGTTCTATTCTCTTTATCCTCCTTGCTTGCTGCACAAGTCCACCGCGACCACCACTGCCGCGCAACCGGCGGCCACCACAGCCCTCGCCGTCGCTTTCCCCTCCGGCCGGCGTTCTCTCTCTCCCTCACTTTTGGTTGTTCCTTAAACCCTAAGCTAATTAACGACTTTAATTACGTTTTAATAATTTAAATTATGTTCTTGAATTTAAATTATACGGTTTTATAATTCAATTAGAATTTTCAGAATTGTATATTATGTTTAAATAATATGTTTAATTTTCAGATTTTATAAATACATTGAAATATTAATTTTTGATGATTTAAAGTATGAATTTCAAGGTTTTAATGGTTGTAAATCATGGTAGGACGATTGTGGATTATTAAATTTATTGTCTTGATGTACTAGGAACGTAAATTGGCGAAATCAAATATTCAAGTTTGGATATTGGGGAAGATTCTAAATATGTTTAGGATGTATTTAGAATGCTTTATTATGGTTGCGAATGATTAGAAATTGATTGAGAATATTTGTTGGTTGTTTAGGCGAAGAATTCTCTTTAGGCGACTTTTGAAAGTGTTAAAGTGGCCTATCAGTTTGTTTACACAAGGTACGTACATACCTGTGTGTTTGGAGATGTGTGTTATTTGTTGAAACCATGTGGAAATTGTTGATGAACTTGGTTATGCTGAGATTACATGTTTAATATTGTTGGATGGACATGTTGAACATATATTTCGTTATGAGAATTATAACATGTTAGTATGGATGATTGATGCAAACATGTTGGTTGGGAACACTAGATTATTTTATATATATATATTGATTCAGATCGATTGATCGTTTTTCCCTTTTAGCTTTTCATTACTTTATGAGGGCCGAGGACCTTGTTTAGTAAGTTGAAACCTTATACACATATAGAGGGGTTGATCAGTATTAAAGGAAAGGTTGAATTTAATTGGAATGAGTCTTGATTGATACCTTTGTGATCACTTACTTAATTCCAAGATAAAAATAGTTGTGAATGATTGTTGATTGTATTCCTTATGTGATTGTTGAGTCACAACAGAGTTTAATTCTGTAAATCATGTAAAGTGAAACTGAGTAGCAATAGCTTTAGACGGTGCACGTCTGAAGTGACGGACAAACAGGAGTTGGGGTTCATGGTGGTAGCCCATGGCCTTTTCTGGGACCGGATTGATCACTGTGTCCTATTTTTTATTCAAAAGTTCCTCGATATCGAAGGTCATTGAGTTTACAGAGTCGCGCCCGTACCTCGTCTTCCTTAGTGAAGCTTCTAGCTAGACAACTCGGTCCATTGACTATTTCAATTTAAAATAATATTATTGTTATAAAAGTCTAGTCCAGTGTAGCCTAGTCTAGTCAAGTGTGGTCGTCAAATTAACATGTTTTGTATGCCCTTACTTATGTTTTATTAGTATCATGTTAGGATTGTTCGGTTAATAGAATCATGTTAGGGTTATTATTGATTTAGTATGTAGTACTCAGCTTTGCTGATTACGTGTCTTGTTTGTTTGTGTGTTGATCATGGCTATGCCTTATTGATCATGTGATGACCCATTTTGGTGAGCAGTCTCTAAGGATCAATAAGCATTGTCCATCTACAGGTTTGAAGATGATGCATCATTGGGATCGGGATTAGAGAGCTTGTATTTATTTTGTCTTACTATGTAATTTGGGTTTTGTTAATTTGGACTTAAAACTTGTCGTACTATTTACATTTCCTTATTTTCGTTGATTGATTTTGGGATTAAATCTGTAATCGATTATTTATAAACCTAAAGTTAGTTTTATGTTTTCCGCTGCAAAATTCTGAATAAGCCGTTACGTTTTCACACGGGCGATAATACTTTGATAACTCTCCATAGTTATATTTAAAAAAAGGGTAATTTCAGAAAAAAGGAGAATTGTCGGGGTGTTACACTTATCAATCGAAAAAAATACTCACAAATAATGTGTACCTTACCCCTTTAAAATCAATAAGTAACACCTCGCTATGGCGGAAAACTATTACGAGATTGATGTAAAGGTTACCCAAGTAAGTGTTATTTTGGAATGGCACCTTTTAACTCAATTTCAAAGTTTGGAACTTAGGGCTCTTACTATGTTGGTTGGATTTTAAGTGAACTAAAATCCTTAATATATCATGCAACATAATCAAACCACAATCTCATGCATAATATCAAGACATATTTAAAGCAATAAATATCTTAAACATGCACAAGATTTAAATGTGATCTAGTATAGCCCGACTTCATCTTGAAGCTTCAACTTCAAACTCCGTCTTTGAAAATGGATGGGAAACTCCGTCTTGAATTTCACCATGGGAGGCGCCATTTTCTTCAAATAGGACTTTGCTAATTAAACTAATTAAAAAAAATTGATGGTACGCAGACCATATTTAAATAAAAACTATGGTGCATTAGACCATATTTACATTCAAATTAATGGTACGCATACCATATTTATTATCCTATTTGGGTCATACTAGTCACTTTCCGCAACCTGCAAAACAATACATTTACAATATACCATTCATCCATTCATTTATCAATGATTGGCCCACTTAGGAAGTTAGCAGAAAAATATGCATCACATAAACATTTGCAGCAACTAATCAAGGTTCCAACAATCTACAAACTATTCAACCTTATTAGTACTAATCGAGTTGATTTAACCTTAAAGGAATAAAGATCTAATCAAGAGCTTATGACTAAAAGCTCCCACTAAAACCAAGAAATTTACATGCTTTACTAATTTTATACATAAAATTATATTTTCTAGTCCAACCGGAAACTACAAATTTAATTAAAATTTAAAGCTCACATAAAATAATTTTAAATCCCTTTATTAATTTTTTGTTGATCAAAATTAATTAATTAAAATTTTATCAATGTTTTAATTTTATTAAATAAATCCATATATATCCTTTCACAAGGAAAACTTGTTTTTTATTTTAATTAAATCCTACGAGGAAATATTTTTTAGAAAAAATACCTTATTACTATTCGTTATATTATTAGTTATAGTATTGGTGCGTTAGTCCTAGTCATACTTAAAAATATAAACTATAAGAATGGCTCGCTATTTCTTCGGTTTCTGAGTCATAATCATTGTGTAGGAGAGATGGCCGAGTGGTTGAAGGTGTAGCATTGGAACTGCTATGTAGTATAAAATAAATTACAATAATTAACTTAAGAAAACTAAATTCCGAGAAAAAATATAAGTACGAAATTAAAATTAATTAAAATCATTGCTCAAAGAAAAAAATAAAATGAAACAAGTCATTGAGCCGAGGCAAGGCTCATAGACGCAAGGCCCATGCCTCGCCAAGTTTGCAGCGTTACAAGGAGCAGACCGCACGCATGGCCGAAGCCATCGCACAGCCCACCCCTCGCCAACGCTTTCTGCTTGTGCTCGTTGGGCGTGCGCGCATGGCACGAGCGCATCAATCGATGCCTCGTCGCCAAGGCTAGCTAGGCGCGACACAAGGCCAGCACATGCGCATGGCACGAAGGCCATCGTTGCTGCTCGTGTGCGCGTGCCACCCTTCTCCTTGCTCGTTCACTCACACCTTGCACACATCGCACAGGCACAAAGCCCGCGTGCGCATGCTCGTGCCTTGCTCGCTGCCTAGTACCGCATGGGCGACGAGCTCCCTTGCTCGTCGTCGCATGCCCGCACCATTGCAACACCCCTTAAGGGTAACACTTAGCTTCCATTGCTTCGTGCGTGCAAGATTGTGAACGATTTATAAAAATTGAAACTTTTATAATTAAATTTAACGACAAATTAATAATTCATATTAATTTCATAAATTTAGGCGAAAAATCGAAAATTTATTAGTCAAATTAATTTCCGATACATGATTTCTTAGGGATTAAAATCTAGATCATAAAATTTTAAAATTTTCCAACTTTAACAAATTTTGTGGTGGTTTTAATCATAGGATCCCAATTAAATTATAAATTAACTATGCAATTCAAAACAAATTCTAAATTATTTGAAATTCAATAAATTAATTATAATTACAAATTAGGTTGTATAATTAACAAGTTTAGTCCTTAAAATTATTAAACATATACAGTAGGTCAATTATAAATTCAAGATTTACATACAAGAATCGCAAACATTTAGTTGGAAAAATTACTTTAAATAATCCGACCTTTCGACGATTTCCTGTTAATAATCCAACATTTGGATTATTATCTAATAATCTAACCTTTGCACCCCATCAACTTTTATTGCACCCAATAGGTCACCAACCTGATACAACAGGTTACCCATACACGTGTAATGCAATAATTTGTTCTAAGTTTTTTTTTTTCTTTCATCTTCCTTCTTAATTTTTTTCCTATCATCTTCCTTGCTCCTGCAACTGGTAGATTCCTTATCTCTCTCCTCTTTCCTTAATGTTTTTGTTGTCTTTAATTTATCCTCCATTCCTCCTCCTTCCCCATTTCTGCATTTCATTAATTTGTTCATCCCATCATCTCTTTCTTCCCAAAATCAAAGGATCCGGCCCAATCCATATAACATCAATTTCACTCAAAAAATCATACTCCAAGCTTTCCTCAACATTTACCCCCCTTTCCCCACAACTTCGTCTATCTGAACCTTTTAGTTATCCAATTTTTTGTGATCGATTCCATCAATTGCAAAGGAACCGATAACATCATACTCAATGACTCGCGTAATCCTAGCTTGAATATCTAAAATGATTATGATTCGTGGTTTATTGCAAGTGTGACAAACTCATAATCAATCACAAAAACAGCACCATCCATTTCAGTTTATTTTTTGAAGAAATCAACAACATAAAAGAACTTACAAAGTTTATTTGGTATTAGAGATAGACAATGAAGAATTGACGAATTTCTATTGAAATTTTATAAACCACTGAGTATGAGCAAGGATATCTATTATTATATAAAGAACGAAAATGTGAAATCGAATGGGTGGGAACTGGGAAATGGAGATTTCAAGGTAGGCCAATTGGGTTTATACATATATGAAGGTGCAAATGCGGGTAGGCTGCAATGTTAACTAACCACCTTTGCTTCTGTCACCTCCTTTATTTGGTTATAATCAATCCACACCATCTCAGAACAACCCATCAAAAAGTCCATAAAATCAAACAAAACCCAGTAATTAACTCTTTTCTAAAATTTACAAACCTAAAAATGAATTACCCAAAAAAAAAAAGATTTGATTTTTACAGAAATTAAGGAAAAGAGCTAGGAATTTAACTTATTGTAGGATAGAGATGAAAGAATTGATTGTAGGGGAGAGAGAAAATGGTCTCCGAGAAGAATAGGGAGGAAGAGGAAGGAGGTAGAAAGCTGAAAAATGGAGGGAGCAGAGGGGGAAGGAGAAAGAACAGAGAAAGGAGAGAAAAAAAGAGTTACCTTCTTACCCAGTTACCGGTCAAATAGGTGCAACAAAAGTTAATGGGGTGCATAAGTTGGATTATTATATAATAATTCAAAGGTTGGATTATTAACGGAAAATCGTCAAAAGGTTGGATTATTTAAAGTAATTTTTCCTATTTAGTTTAACATCATAAAAATTACAAATTTTGCATTCGAAAAACAAAACCTCCGAAAAGTCATAGTTATGCTTCGAATTGGGGAATTCTGGGTTCGGCATCAAATCTATGATTTTTGTCAAAATTTTAAAACGCCGTTTACATGTGAAATTCACTATAAAAACATAAGACTTCGACCATTATTTACAAAACTGCCGAAAAATCCTGCGAACATATAACCAAATAATCGCACGAATTTGCAGTTAATTACAATCACGAAATTAATCACCCCTTTAATTCAATTTCAAATTTATAATTGTTTATGGAATTAATTAGAGGCTCGTGATACCACTGTTGGGTTATGAACAATATAAACAATATAATTCATGCGAAAAAACCATAAAGCCAGGAATCCAAATTAATTGCCACAAAGTCAATTAGCATAATTCAGGATACATACTATGTGATGCGTGCCTTCCCTAGCTGCTCCTGAACCGAACAAGAACAAGTACAAGACTCCATGTATCATCCCTCCGTAGATAGTCCACAGCACGTCCGGATCCGCCTTAGATTCAACCGACTAGAATATTCTCTAAGGTTTTATGTGCACTCGGGAAACTCACAATACTTGTGATAGGAAATTTTAATTATAATATTGATGTATAAATTGTGATTATGAACCACATATTTATAGGGTGGAAATAAGGACTTAGAATTCTACTAGGATTTAATTAACTAATCCTATTAGGAATCTAGTTAATTAGTAGCACTATAATTGTAGGACTAATTAAACACTAAGTGTTTCAGATTTATCCCAAATGTCTAATCTTAGTAGAAATAGGAAAACCGATTTCTAAGGGCCTAAGAAACACATAAGGCTTGGCGCACAAGCAAGCTTGCCGCCAACGCAGCCTTGCAGGCCACGCTGGCGCGCGCGCTGAGCTCGGCCCAAGGCCTTGCGCGCTGCAGGCTTGGCTTTGTCCCATCGCACAAAGGCTAGCAGCGATTGTTGGGCGCTTGGCCTAGCGCTGGCGTTGGGCCTCGTGCTCGGCGTTGGTGTTGGGCCTTGTGCCTTTGCTTGTCGAGCGATGGGCCAGCTTGGTTGTCGGCTTGTCGCTCATCGCGCTTCCGATCGTTTTCCAATTCCGGAATTTATTTCCGATTCGAACAATATTTACGTTTCCGTTAATATTTCCGATTCCGGCAATATTTTCGATTCCGACAATATTTCCGATTCCGGTAATATTTCTGTTTCCGGCAATATATCCGATTCCGGCAATATTTCTATTTCCGATAATATTTTCCGATTCAAACCATATTTCCGTCGGAAATATCTTCGACTTGGATGATATTTATATTTCCCTCATGAAACATATTTTTGTTTCCGGCAATGTCTTCATTTCCCGTAATACCCTTTATTTGCCTTGTGATGATTTTAGCTTCCACTGGAACCAAGATCCATCATTTCTGAATGACCATAAATAGAGTACTTAATGAATATTATATTCACTCAAATACTTGATCCGATTTACGTAATATTTGTGTGACCCTACGGGTTCAGTCAAGAGTAAGCTGTGGATTAATGTTATTAATTCCACTCGAACTGAAGCGGCATCTAGCCAGGCATTCAGATCACTTGATCTCACTGAATTATTAATTTGTTAATAAATATTGAACCACATTTATTAGAATTAGCATTAAATGCCTTTAATGCAAACTTGGACCAAGGGCATTATTTCCTTCAGAAACAGTTTGCGAAGACTTACATTAAGCATGTAGTGAGGTTGCATGGGGTCCCAACCGATATTATCTCAAACTGTGATTCGAGATTCCTCTCGAAATTTTGGCAAAAGGTCCAGTTGAACCTTGGGACGACATTGAAAATGAGTACGAAATTCCACCCTACAACCAATGGCCAGACTGAGAGGACTAACCAAACAATGGAAGATATGTTGAGGGCCTGTGCTATTGACTTTAGGGGTAGTTGGGAAGATCATCTAGACTTGATTGAATTTTCATACAACAATAGTTATCATGCGAGCATTCAGATGGCACCTTTTGAGGCATTGTATGGATGGAAGTGTAGAATTCCCACATGATTTCAGTGATAACATAGTATTGGGAACATAATTAATCGAAGAGACTGTCAGGAATGTGAAAATGATTCAGGCTAGAATTCAGGCTGCCCATGATAGGCAACAGAGCTATGCAGATTTGAAGAGAACAGATGATGAGTTTGCAGTAGGCGATAAAGTATTCTTGAAAGTATCACCAACCAAAGGCATGATGAGATTTGGGAAAAAGGGCAAGCTAAGTGCCAAATGGCCCATATGAGATTCTGCAACGAGTAGGGAAAGTAGCATATATGTTGTCTTTGCCAATGGAGTTCGAAAATATGCACGATGTGTTTAACATTTCCCAACTAAAGAGTTATATCCCTAATGAGTGTCATATCTTAGATCCTGAGAGAATCCAGATTGATAGTAGCCTCACATACGAGGAAAGGCCTATGAAAAAATGAAAATCCTCGATAGGAAGGTGCGTAGTACACGCAATAAAGACGTCAGCATCGTGAAAGTGCTTTGGTCGAACCACGAATACGAAGAGGCAACGTGGGAAGTCGAAGCTGAAATGAATACTTAGTATCCAGAGTTATTTTCTGAGGTGAGTTACGAGGGCGTAACTCATTTTCTTTAAAGGGGGTAGAATGCGATAGAAATTCGCGTTTTTTACCTGTATCTATGGCGTTCTATGCATTTTATGCTCAGTTTTTAGCAAATTATACATGTTGATGCAAGTAAATAGATTCTCCGCATAAGAAAAAGGTGTTCATGAGTAACACAAGAAACTTTAAGTTGGGAAAAGAGTGCACATGAGTGGCACAAGTACTTCTCCATTAAGAATAAGTTGAAAACTTTCGAAAAAAAAGTGTGAATTTTCGTGTCAAGTTTCGGGACGAAACTTCTTTTAAGAGGGGTAAATTGTAATCTCCCGTAAATTTATAAATTTTATTAATATATTTTAACATATAGTTATTTATATTTAAATAGAATTTACGAATTTTAATAATAAATATATAATGTATATTTATTTTATTTTATTACATTCTAAATATTTTAACGATTTATGCAATCAAAAATAATTTTTAGGGAGAATACGAGAATTGCTTGCGAGGGTTCGAAGAGAGAACCTCCTTCGTCGCCATGGCAAACACGCGCAAGCAAGCTCAGAAACACAACAATGGTGGAAGCAAGTCAAAGAATAAGACAACTAAAGTGCAACAGAAGGGCCGACCTAATCCTAAGCTTGACAAGGGTACATCAATGGCAGATTCCGATGATGTTTCCGAACACTCGATAAACCCAGAAAATCAATCGGACGATTTCAATCAAATATTAACCCCAAAATCAAGCTTAAGAGATTTGCAACAACAATCACAAATCAGAGGAGACTTTAATGCGTGGCTAAGTGGATTACACAGTGGTAAGGATGTTCGTACCCATTTTTCACATTCAAATATTGGCGGGAATGGCAATACTCTGTTTCAATCTATGAATGATGATGATAATCTGTCTCAACATAATGTTGTGATTCTTGATGAAAATGTTGTTAATACTGTATCTAGTACCCAAACCCCCATAGTCCAGATTGAATTTGATGATATTAAAGATGAAATTGCTTACTGGGAATCAGCTGTTGTTTGCTATGTGATTGGGGCTAACCCACCCCAGAATGTTATGGAGGGCTATGTGCGCAGAATCTGGGGGAAGTATGGGGTAGATAAGGTTGCACAGGTGGGAAGGGGTATCTACATGGTACGCTTTACAACAATGGAGAATTGCTCCAAGGTGTTGCAGGGGGGATACCAATTTTTTGATTCCAAACCACTTGTGGTGAAACCTTGGTCTGCTGATGTTAATTTTAGCAAAGATCCTGTTAAGAAACTGCCTATTTGGATTCAGTTGCATGGTTTGGATGTTAAGTACTGGGGGGAGAAAAGCCTAGGCAAGATTGTGAGCCAACTTGGATCATTGATCAAAGTTGATCAAGCCACAAAAAATAGGGACAAACTGATGTTTGCCAGAGTCATGATTGAGGTGCAGATTGATCAAGAATTCCCTAATGTGATCCATTTCAGGAATGAAATAGGCATTATGGTTAGCCAGCAGGTTAACTATGATTGGTTACCAATTACATGTTCTGTATGCAAGGGGATGGGCCACACTCATGATCATTGTAGCAAGAAACAAACTGGAAATGCTACGAAAATTTGGGTAAAGAAAGCAACTCAACCAGTCACTGCACCTGTGCCACCTCCTGTGCCACTAGGAGATGGTTTTGTTCAAGCCACTAAGTTCAGCAAGACAATCAGCAGACAATTGAAACCAGTGGTCACTGCAAACTCATTCCAAACATTATCTGATTCCGATACTGAGGTTGTTCATGAAGAAAAGGAGGTGTTGTTAAGCACTGTGAGTCCATCAGACAGGGGGGTGACATCCCCTTTGTCTAATGGATAGAATTCTTTGCTGGAATGTCAGGGGGTTGAACAAACACTCAAAACAGATTAATGTGAGACAACTGATCCAATCTCACAACATTAAATTGTTTAGCCTCCTGGAAACAAGGGTTAAAGCACCAAGAATGGGTGATTTGTATCTCACAGTTTGCCCAAACTGGTGCTTTACCACCAATCTAAGTTGTCATTATAATGGTAGGATTATTCTTGCCTGGGACCCTGATGTGTTAAAAATGGATATCATCCATATGGGAAGTCAGTTGATCCACACATACATCACTGTAAGAAGCTCCGATAAGGGGTTTTTTTGTTCATTCATTTATGGTTTCAACACTCCTGCTGAGAGAGACCTTTATGGTCCACCTTGTCTTCTTTTGCCTCCCTTAACCAGTATGCATGGTTGATTATGGGAGATTTCAATTCCATCATGGAAATGGAGGACAGAATTGGCTCACCTGTGAGGTTGGCTGATATCAAACCAATGAGGAACTGCATGGCCACTTGCAAACTCTCACAAGTCAAGACAGTTGGAAGGCATTTCACTTGGAATAACAAGCAGGAAGGGGAGGCTAGGGTTTTCTCCAGAATAGATAGAGTGTTGTCCAATACTGCTTGGGATGACATGTTTGCTACTGCTGAAGCAATGTATCTGCCAGAAGGGACCTATGATCATTGCCCTATGATATTGAATACCTTCACTACCAATCAGTCAAAGAAACCCTTCAGGTTTTATAACATGTGGACTTCATCTCCTGACTTTCTTCCACTGGTGGAAAGACACTGGCACAGGTTTGTCTATGGATGCCACATGTTTAGAATCACTCAGAAACTCAAATGGATCAAACAGGATCTAAGGGTCCTGAATAAATCTGGTTATAGTAATCTTGAAGCAACCAAAACTCAACTGCAACACCAACTTGCTGCTATTCAAAACAAGCTCCATAATGACCCTACCAATTTCACTCTAGCAACAGAAGAAAAAACAATTGCTGCTGCATACAGAACTGCAAATGAGAACCATCTTTCTTTCCTTCACCAAATTTCTAAAGCTCACTAGCTTCAACAAGGTGATGAGAATAGCAGAGCTTTCCACCAGAGTATCAGACAGAGAAGAAAACACAACAACATCCACTCTATTCAGAATTCCACTGGTGAATGGGTGAATTCAGTGGAAAAAGTTCAGGAAGCCTTTATGGATTTTTACAGAAACTTATTTGAGGCAAGAATGGATACTAGATCTCCTATCAAGAAGGAAATCATGGATAGAGGGCCAAGACTGACTGAGGATCATGTTAATATGTTGAATTGCAATTTCTCCATGGAGGATATTAAAAGAGTGTTAGATGATATCCCAAGCACTAAGGCACCAGGATTGGATGGGTTCAATAGTCACTTTTTTAAATGCACTTGGGATCTCATTAAGAATGATATGCATGCTGCCATTAATGATTTCTTCAGAACTGGGAAAATGTTGAAGGAGATTAATGTGACTTCCATCACTTTGATCCCCAAAGTCAGTGTCCCTTCTTCAGTTGGTGATTTTAGACCCATAGCATGTTGTTCAGTGCTTTACAAATGCATTTCTATGCTTCTTTGTGGGAAGCTAGGTGGAGTTCTCCCTGACATTATCTCCCATAACCAAGGAGCATTTGTTTCTGGCAGATCCATTCTTCACAATGTTCTTGTGTGTCAAGACATTGTCAAGATCTATAGAAAAGGGCAACAG
Organism: Spinacia oleracea; assembly: GCF_020520425.1. Classification (NCBI taxonomy): domain Eukaryota; kingdom Viridiplantae; phylum Streptophyta; class Magnoliopsida; order Caryophyllales; family Amaranthaceae; genus Spinacia; species Spinacia oleracea. The sequence goes on along the minus strand of NC_079488.1, from coordinate 58,415,681 downwards.
CAGGCTAACTGTCTTATGAAGCTGGATCTTAAAAAGGCTTATGATATTGTTGAGTGGGATTTCATTGAGGAGATTATGCTTGATCTTGGTTTCCCTAGCCATTTTGTTAAACTCATTATGACTTGCCTCACCACCACTCAGTATTCCATCTTGATTAATGGTACCCCTTCTGCATTGATTCATCCTAGAAGAGGGTTAAGACAAGGGGACCCCTTGTCTCCCTTGCTCTTCACCCTATGCATGGAGTACTTTTCAAGGGCTATGCAAACAGTAGGTGAACACCCCTCTTTCAAGTTTCATTCCAGGTGTAGACCTATGAAACTTAATCATTTATGCTTTGCTGATGACCTCCTCATGTTCTGTAAAGGAGAAAAGGAAACAGTTCAACTCATGATGGATGGGTTTGGTGTGTTTTCTAACACCACTGGACTCATGGTTAACCCTCACAAGTCTTCCCTATACTGCTGTGGAATTCCAGATCATAAACTCCCCTCTTTTACTGAGTTGACTGGTTTTGGCATGGGTTCTCTCCCATTCAAATATCTGGGTGTTCCTGTCTCCCCTCTGAAGTTGAAAGCTAGTGACTGTGATTCTCTCATTGTTAAAATGACCTCCAAAATAAAAACTTGGAGTTCAAGACATCTTTCCTTTGCTGGGAGAGCTCTATTGGTTAATACTGTGCTTATGAGTGTGACTGTCTATTGGTCACAAATGTTTATTTTCCCCAAAACTGTCCTGAAAAGAATCAACTCCATTTGCAGATCCTTCCTTTGGTATGGGAACTATGATGATTCCAGACCTGGCCCTGTGGCATGGGATAAACTTTGTCTTCCAAAAAATCAGGGTGGTTTGGGATTCAGAAATCTGCTTCTGTGGAACCAAGCTGCAGTGGGAAAATTAGCATGGGCTATTTCTAGAAAACAAGACAATCTGTGGGTGAAATGGATTCATTCTGTTTATGTGAAAAATAAGAATTGGGATGACTTCATTGCCCCTACTGCAGCAAGCTGGGTGGTGAAGTATGTTTGCTTGGTGAAGAACAGTTGCAACACTCTTTTGCATTCTCACCAGTGGCTGAGAACATCTAAGTACTCTATCAAAGAAACCTACACTACTCTATGTCATCAAACTGATAAGGTTCATTGGCAACAATATGTGTGGAACAGACTTTCTGTGCCAAAACACAGATTCATTCTTTGGCTTACTATGCTTGATAGACTGAAAACAAAAGACAGGTTGTATAAGTTAAGGTAGGGTCTGATGACCTTTGCCCCCTTTGTGGTACACATTCTGAAACAGCAAACCATCTCTTCTTTGATTGCCATTTCAGTGTCAACTGTAAGAACCAGATTATGAGTTGGCTGGGTTTCCAACACAGCAGGAATTCTGTTGCTATCCTCCTCAAACATATTCAAAGATATGCCAAGAGCAAGGTACAGAAGACAGTTATGTACACAGCTGTAGCTGGCCTAGTTTATCACATCTGGAAAGCTAGGAACTTAGCTGTTTGGAGAGCTCAAGTACCAGTGATCAAGAGCACTGTCAAAATCATCCAAACTGAAGTTAAGAGTAGAGTGACAAACTTGCTTAGTCAGAAAACTTGTAATAGAGATAAGGATTGGTTTTTTAGCCTTTGAGGAGCTAGGGTCTTGTTTGGCTTGGTGTTCCTAGCCTTTTGTTGTCCTGTTGCCTGTTTGGTCTGTTGGGACCATTCAGGGGACTGTTTGTAATGGTTGAGTTGGTTGATCAATAAAATTATTACTTGCTTGCCAAAAAAAAATAATAATAATAATTTTTAGAATTATACCTTAAAAAGAATTTTAATTACGAAAATACGTTTTAATTTGGAAAACACTCCTAATCGGTTTTGGATTCAAACACTAAAACACAATTCTAATCCTAGACCAATTGGTAAAGCCCAAAATAAATAAACCCCAAAAAGCTACCCATAATTCTCTCTCTTCCCCTTTCACTTCACGTGAAAATCAAAACATCAAACCCTCCTCCTTCATCTTGTTGTTGCACGTGAACAGTTACTCTCAAGCCTCTCCTTGCTTCAGCCACCTCCGTCGGTCAACCACCTCCTTTGTCAGCCGTCGAACCACCCTGCCACCACCGTCGTGTTGTTGCGCCGTACTCTCTCTTTCCTCCTCCTTTTCTTGCTTCGTTCTTCCTCTCGTTCATTTTTCAACGACCTTACTTGATTTTTTTCTGTTTTCGCATAGCGCGACCACCTGTGCTCGCCACCAGCACTTGCCGCAAGTCGGTCGTCGTTCCGCCACTGTCGCATCCCTGCGCCGCCGTTCAGCCCTCCTTCCTCTCTTCTTTATTTGGTTAATTTCTTAAAACCTATGCTAATTTAATGTTTTAATTTATGTTTTCTTGAATTAAATTTATGATTTTTATGATTTATTCATGTATTTCAGATTTATATGTTTGCATAGTTAAATTATTAATTTTGAGATTATATAATTTGATTGAAATAAGAATTTTAATTATTTAAAGCATGAATTTTAAGGTTTTAAATCATGGTAGGATGATTATGAATTATTAAAATTATTGTTTTTATGTTCTAAGCATGTTAATTTGGTCTTGGCGAAGTTTTAAACGATTTTATATTGCTGGAAATTTAAAGAATGGTATTTTTATAGAGCTTTTAATGAATTTTAATCATTAATATAATAATTATTATGCTAGGAGATTAAATATCCAAGTTTTGATATTGAGGAAGGTTCTAAATATGTTTAGGGTGTATTTAGAGTACTTTATGATTGCTGTGAATTATTGGAAGTTGATTGGGAAATTTTATTGGTTGTTTTAGGCGGAGAATTCTCTGTAGGCGACTTTTGAAATCGTTAAAGCGACCTATCAATTTCTTTACACAAGGTACGTACATACCTGTGTGTTTGTGAATGTGATGCTATTATTGAAACCATATTGAATATATTTATGAACTTGTTTATGTTGAAATTTCATGTTCAATGTCGTTGGATGAATGCGTTGAGCATAGAATTTTATTATGAGAATTATAACATGTTAGCATGGATGATTGGTGCAAGCATGTCAGTTTGGGAACTTTTATTATTTTATATATTGGTATAGATCACGATTGATCGTTGTTCCCTTTTAGCATTTCACTACTTTATGAGGGTCGAGTACCTTGTTTAGTAAGTTGAAATTTTACACCTATATAAAGGTGGTTAACCATTATTAAAGGAATGATTGAATTAATTGGAATGAGTTCTTGATTGATTGCTTTATGATCACTTATTTAATTCCAAAATAAAAATAGTTGTGAATACTTGTTGATTATATGATTTATGTGATTGACGAGTCATAACAAAGTATTAATTGCTAAATCATGTAAAGTGAAACTGAATAGCAATAGCTTTAGATTGTGCACGTCTGAAGTAACGGACAATTAGGAGTTTGGGTTCATGGTGGTAGCCCATGGCTTTTTCCTGGGACCGGATTGATCACCGCGTTCTATTTTATTTAAAAAGGTTCCTCGATATCGCAGGTCATTGGGGTTACAGATTCGCGCCCCTACCTCGTCTTCCTTAGTGAAGGCTTCTAGTTAGACAACTGGGTCCATTGACTATTCCAATTAAAATAATATTAATGTTATAAAAGTCTAGTCCAGTCTAGTCTAGTCTAGTCAAATGTGGTCTTCAAGTTAATATGTTTTGGTTGTCCTTACTTATGTTTTATTAGTATCATGTTAGGAATATTTATTCATTGATTTAGTATGTAGTACTCAGCTTTGCTGATTACGTGCTTTGTTTATGTGTGTTGATCATGGCTATGCCTTATTGATCATGTGATGACCCATTTTGAATAGCAGTCTCTAAGGATCAATAAGCATTGTCCATCTACATGTTTGAAGATGATGCATCACTGGGTTCGGGATCGGAGAGCTTGTTGTGTAGTTTTGATTTGCTAAATTAACTTTGGATTGTTTAATTGGACTTTAAACTTGTTGAATTAGTTACGTTGACTTTATTTTCGTTGGTTGGTTTTGGAGTTAATTCCGTAGTTGACTATTTATAAATTTAAAGTTAGTTTTTTGTTTTCCGCTGCGAAATTCTAAATAAGCTGTTATGTTTTCACACAGGCGATAATACTTTGATAATTCTCTATATTTATATTTATTAAAAAGGTTATTCTAGAAAAGGGAGAATTGTCAGGGTGTTACAAGTAAGGTCAAGTGTAAAGTTAAAGAGTAAAGTCAAGAGTATTGTTATCCATCCAATTATGCATCGCATGTTGGAAGGTCAAAGAGTAGTTGTTAGTGATCATTAAAGTTATCAAGTTAAGCATGTTTAGTTGCATTTCTATTTCATATATGTACTCGGCTTTGCTGAGTTCGTGCTTTCTTGATTGTCTTTGTCATGGCCTATGCCTTAATGACCCTGTGATAATCCATACTTTACCTTTGTAATTATGGTGAGCAGTTCACAGGTGTGAGTGTGAGTGTGAGTGTGAGTGTGAGTGTGAGTGTGAGTGAAGAAGCATTCAAGTTTATCATTTTCATTCGGGTTTGAGTGTGAGTGTTTCGTTATGCTTCGAACGCTTCTTATTTAAGTATTTATTTCAAGTATTGATTTCAAGAATTCAAGGATTTTTAAAGGTTTTGAATTAATGGTTTGTGGGCTTTCATGGTTCCAAGTTGTATGGACTTTAATTCAATATAAGACTTTACAAAGCATATTAATTGTAGTAGTTAAATTCCGCTGCAAAATTCTGATAATAGCCTTAACCATTTTCATGGTGGCGGTAATGCCTTGATAATTCATTTTATTTATTAAAGAAATATTTTTAAAAAACAAGGAATTGTTAGGGTGTTACAATAAGTCAATAACTATGTTAAGGACAAATTGGACGGAGAGTAGCTGGAACCTGAAGTAACCAAAATGAAAAATCCAAACTAGTATACAGAAAGCCGATCCCCCAAACTTTCTGAGGTAACATGACAATAACAAGTAATATTCAACCCATCTGAAGCAACGTGCATAACAGGATAAGGAGATAAGTTCACGAAATGAAAAGAGAATCTGCTCTCGAGAGAGACGAGGTCGAGGGCAGCAACACAACACTTCGGTGATAAAAGCGGAAATATCGATCCCCAAACCTCGAAAGTGGCCAAGAGAATTCCTACCATGAAGCCTCTGGGAGCAGAGGAGTTCTAGAAAGATTAGGGAAGAAGATCATGACCCAAAAGCCATCTCCAGTACCCTGGCTAGTGGAGGAGAGGATAACCAAGGCCAGACTAACGGCTCGCATAACCTATGGTTGACTCACTGACCCGAAGGACTACGTGACCGTCTTCGAAGGGCGCATGTACCTCTTCTCATACTCAAAAGCTACCTAGTGCAAGTATTTCCCAACAACGTTAACACACTAGCAATGACACATGTCATCTTCTAGTGTGTAATTAATTTTCTTTAATTATTTTTAAAATATGTCAATTAAAGAAACTTTTAAAAGCTCTATATTATCTTTTAAAAAAAAAATCTCTTTTAGATTTTTACATATGAAAAATATTATGATTCCATGGATTATAAAATAATACGCTAATTTACTGATTTGAAGAATATAAATTAAGCATGGAAACAACCATAAATTGTGTCTATCAATGATTTTCTAAGATTACATTTTACTAATAACAAAATTAAAAATATGATGATTATAACAATCTTTACATAATAGCTTTAAATAATCACTACACTATTTTAATAAATAAGTTATGTGTTGTTGTAGATCCATACGTGAACATGAGTTTTTTTTTCTCTACTAGATCTTATTTAACAAAAAAAATTGTTCACAACAATTTATAGTCCCAACCCAAAAACTTGCATAATCTGTATCAGATGATTAAATGTGTATGTTCAAAATTCACTAATCATGCAGTAAACTTTAAGAGATATATTTCGATTAGATAATTTCAAAATATCAGTGCATACACGAAAAATATAGTAAATAAATAACACATGTAGAACGATAATGATACTCCATACTGATAAAATCTAAAACAATACTGGCTCATCTTTTTTTTTTGCAACAATTAGCTCATCTTCGTTGTGTCTATATAGATGATGTACTTTCACAATCCCAATATGCTACAAAACACTACAGTAGAAGGCTTAGGTATTGAAAAAGAAAAGTCGTACAAGGGCGTTGTTTTGAGCTTGCATTTAACGCAAAAAAAGAAAATTTTAGCTACAAAAATCTAAGTAATAAATTTGTTCTCTTCTACAGACACTATCCTTTCATCTTTCTACTCCTTGTCACATATCAGATGAAACAAGCCACTATCTCCAAGCATAAAATATATCAATAGAAGGATGCTGGTATTGACCTGTACCTTAAATGCTTGGCCGGACAAGAGAACATCCCAATCAAATCCCGATCGAGTAGCCTTGCAGTTTTCGTCATTAGACAATTCAGTTGTTTCTTGTCCTTCAAACCAGGCATACTCTTAGTGCGCTCCATAGGTAATGTATACAATGAAGAAAATCAATAGACAATTTCTGAGGAAATTTGCGTTGTATTTCAATCATCCAGATCAGAAATCAGCCAGTGGCTGCCATTCTCTTTTCAAGCAATGATTCCAAAAATGTAGAACATAACTTAGTTAGTGGTGGTAGGGTATGTGAAGGACCATTAAAGATGGTTTCCCATGGCCGCTCTGATACTGTAATGGTAGATTGCCTAGTTTCCTTGGGGTCAAAATCTGGCAACTCCCCGTAAATAGAGGCGTAACCAGATTGTGCTGAAACAGAATATTGCAAATCTATCAGTTTATAAAATAAAATAAAAATAAAATAAAGTGTAGCTGTGTCACAAGCAATTGATACTCCCATTAGACAAAAACTCTCGGAAACAAATGGTGAGATCTAAAGCAATCTAGTAGAGAGATGCTCCAGTGTATCAAGGCCAAAAGTAACAAAAGAAGATAATCCCTACTCCCCTTTCTACACGACTACACCAGCCAAGCAAGCAGGCGGCTGAAGTCAGGGGACATTACAAAGGCTCCAACTTGAAGACATTCGGAAGGTAAATAAGCTATCTTTACTAACTAAAACCACTGAAACCATCTACTAACAAGTGCTCTATTACCCGTAAGAATCAGTTTACAGAAACGCAGTGCCTTTTTTTTGGCCAAGTGAGGCGACTTCAGAGTACTTTGTTTAACTTCACAGAAAATACTTCAACCGCTCAAACCAACTGACTAGGGATGTCACAGAAAACGGAAGACCCAAGTAGGTTGAGTCCTTAAATATAAATAATAACACAAGGACGCCCATAATTTAAGAAACCCTGCACACAATTTGCCTTTTTCAGAAAATGGGCATCTTTGAAGTTGTGCATCTTATCCCTGATAGCCTAAGAAAATACGCTAATTATTCCCTCTATCCCTATTTACTTGACTCGCTTTTCTTATAGAGCTATCCCTATCACTTGACACACTTCTCTTTCTTTCTTTACATAGCATGCACGCACTACTTTTTTTATTATTAATCCCACTATCCACTAAATATAATTAAAAAACCCAACAACCCAATTGGAAGACTTCGGACCTTTTACCCACTAACGATAATGAAAATGTTCCCCACTACCTACTAAATATAATTAAAAAAACGCAATTACCCACTAACTATAATAAGAAAAATTACTTCAATACCCACCAACTATCACAAAATAAAATAAAAAGTCAATTCATTTGCCTAAAACTATGTGCCGCTCAAAGTGAGTCGTGTACATAGGGAGTACCAATTTATTATTCCCTCCGACCCATAATTATAGCAACACTTTCATTTCCAGCGTCCCAAACTTACGGTCTTGTTTCACTTTTTTACTACTTATAGCCGTTAAATTATTCCCAATACACCCTTATGATTAATTAAACAATGCATTGAAAAAACAACAGAAAAAAAAAACTATATTACACTTTCCCATGTACTCCCTCCGTATTTTAAAAAGAGGATACACTTTGACCGGCACGTAGTTTTAGGAAAGTGAGTTGAATTTATTAAATAAGATGAAAGTGGGGTAGTGGGTGAATTATTTATTATAGTAAAAAGATGATATAGACTACAAGAAAGAGAAAAATATTAATATAATTGGAAGTGGGGACCAAGAAATGTCAAAAAAGGGAAAGTGTATCTCTTTTTAAAATACGGCCGTTTAAGGAAAATGTATCTCTTTTTAAAATACGGGGAGGGAGTACTATATTCCACGTTCCCGTGCAAAACAACTACCCTGTACTATATCCCACTTTACCATGTACTATGTCCACTTTTCTTAAAACCCGTGTTTTTCCAACAACTGGTCAACTGGACTATAATTATGGGACGGGGGGAGTTAAGAAAAAGCATTCTGTCTTAAGAGGAGGAATTCTACGACGCATCCTTTATGATGGATTTCCTTGTGAACTTTTACACAGATGTCTGACTTTCTAGTCTTCATCCCTCCCTTCTCTCTTCTTCCTGGTAAAACACAATTTCCATCTTTACTCTCCGATACTGTTTACCTTTATGCCAAGATAGAGTACACATAAAACAGGTATTCTGATCAGCTTAGGCCAATTTTTTTAACCTGAAAGTTAAGTTTCTGCGAATTGTTCAACAGGATAAATTCAATGAAAACAAATATTTTTTGATGGTAATGAACGTGCTGAGAACCAACTCAGACCTACACATGCCAGAAGAAAGAGTAATAGTGGTATGGTAAATGGCCCTTGATGGTTTGTCACAAAATCAATTACAAGCGGAGGTGACAAACGGATTTTTTTGACAAGATTTAGAGGACAAAAAAGATAAGTTACGGTTCGGGGCATGTGAGACATCGACCAGAAGATGCACCAGTAAGGAAGGTAGAGGGTTGGGGAAATGGAGGTCTCAAATGTAGTCGAGGAACGCAAAATATGACTTCGATGGAGGGAGTTAAAAAGGATATGGAGAAAGTGGGTTTGCTCGATGATGTAGCATTAGATACAACCTTATGTAGGAGAAGGATATTTGTGGATGACCACATCAGATAGTCTTTCAGTTCATGCAGCCAACAAGATCTCTCTCGGAATAAGGCTATGTATTTCTCGTTGTTGTTTAAATGTGAAGTTCCATATCAGACTATCAATCTATAGAAGCACAAAGCTAATAAAGAATCAGATATGGTACGTATACCAATGCACTTCTCTTTTATCAGTCAGACAATACTATACAGGGAAAAAAATCTAGCAATTTTTCTATTGTTCTTGCAGAGGAACTGATGCAGTTCAAAGGGCTTATATGTAATTCATACCTGCTTCCTCGAAATTCTCTACAGCCTTTTTGTGATCTAGATTGAGTTCAAGTTGTTGTTGGCCGAGAGGGTCAAAGACAACATATTCATGGTCCCTGTCAACGTATGCCAGCAGAGCAGATGATCTTCCGAAAGGATGATTTTTCTTCAATGGAGACAACTGGCTTACTTGGAGAAAGGCCAATCCTCCTCCCTTTGCCTAGCATTCAAGTATGTAATGCAAATCAACAGTTGCATAAATCATAAATAGCAACAGTAGAAATTACTAATCATAAACAAGATTCCCTCGGTTTCATAATATTAGACCCCTACTACTTTTGAGGTTGAACTTCAACCTTTGATTTGGTCTCAAAACATACTGATAAAGACCTATATTATCTGGAACTGGGTACAGGTCCGTGTCTGATTCACCAGTTAAAAATAAAATAAAAAATTGGAGAAATAGGACTTTGCCCTATATTTGGCCACAGGTAAAGTACAGGTGCAAGACAACACGACAATAAACACATAAGAAACTCATAATGATACATATATCAAAAGTTAAACATGCACATGATTTGATCAAAGGTTTGTGTCCTATATTTACCCACGGGCACAGGTGCAACACAACTCTGTATGTATCAAAAGTTGAGCATCCAACATGATTTCATCAAAGTCACACCATTATCTGGGATCTAATAAATGTTCATCTCCATCAAGACACGGGCAGAGGTGCCTTCACCATCTTCACTCCCTCCCCCACCCCACCAAAAGAAAAAAAAAAAATTTGTCGTGTTTGATGATACAACACTAGGGGTGTGTGATCAACTGATCACAAGGTGAACACACACTGTGTCTCCTTTCCACCGACCATAAGTAAAAAGGTGGATAATAAGTTGCCTCAGCAGAAATTATTTCTAAATCTAAACTATGGAGAACGCATGGCTAAAGCTTAATACATGGCGATCAGTGATCATCCAGAGCGAATATTACCTTCCTAACCAACCATGTACCAACTGGGACTGGAGAATTGATATTGAATAACAAAATTATGCCATCTCCTGAAGAAATTGAACTTCCATTTGATTCAGTCGGTACATAGGACTCTGAAACAACAGCTAGCACTGCAAACAATGGATCATCCTCCATACAAGCAACAGCTGCACAGCCAAAGTGAGAAAGGGTAGGTGTCAGAAACAGGATGTATTTTCAGCCAATTAGATAACTTTCTAGTTCCACTTATTTAAGCAGTATTAACAGTAGTATAGAGATGTCATTTGATTTGTGACAGAAGAAAAGAGAGGGTAGGTGGGGGGTGGAGGAATCAGACACTACAAACTTATCAGAAATTTGATTTTGATAAAAACTCCGGATCTCGACAAAAGTGGGGGTGAATCGCATCCCGGCGCAACAACATTGCTCTTGACCGAAGCATTCAGTCTCAAAGGATCTCATCGGGGAAGCGCTCTGTCCAGCAGCGGTTCTGGATTTTGGGCGTCGTTTTCCGTCGTTGTGGTCGACACGAAAAAAAGCGAGAGGCGAAGAGCAAACCAAGAACGGAAACGTGTCCCCCCTCAGCTCACCCTACCCCAAAAAATCAAACTATGCATGCGAGGACCAAATTAATCCCAACCATAAGCCTACAACATTGGATGTGCATTTTTCCAAGATGAACGACATTAATAGAAACAGTATATGGGTTGCTGGAGATGGAATATTTACCCTGGAATAGTGATTTTTGCCAAAACCAAAAATTCTTCATTAATAAAGAACATGATTTGGTTCACTAAATTAGAAAAGACCATGTTTATATAAAAATAAGCATAACTGATGAAAGCATTTTAAAAGTTTGCAAAATTTTTGACTTGATCCCTTTTTAGTTTTTATAAAAGCAATCATAATTTATTAATACATTTTAATTTCGAAAACAACTTTTATGTCAAAATTAACTTCTGATTTCATAAAAAAATGAAATTTAAAAGAAATATTTATTTATGAGAAAGCAACTAGAACTAATAAGTGGTTATTGATAACCAAAGTATACGAATTCTTTGAAAAAATATGATTTTCCAGCACAAAGTAATCATCACCGGCAAGTAGAGATGGCCACTAGTCTGGGTCAACCACGACCCACATGGACCAGCCGGGTCTATCTGTCAATCGGGTTAGACGCGCTTCCCAAACCTTGAACCACCCAGCCCCTGACGAGCAACTCAGTCAACCCACAACCCAGATCAAGGAGGGTTAGCCCCAGACAACCGGGCCAGTCCTGGGTCAGGAACTCAGGATGCCCCGGCCTAACCCGGACCGGCATGGTGGCAGTACTTTCCGCAATAACTATTAGAGTTGGACTTGTTCACATCAATATTAATGTTGTGATTATGATTTTATAATCCATCACAGTTTGCACTACGTAAAACCCAATTTCCATAAATAGCAATTGCAAAAGAGCTTTAAATATCTTTTGCTAATTGAGTACATTGACAGTGTCAAATACAAGAACGACAAGTTTTGGCTAGTGCAGTCCGCATAATACAAATCTTAAATGGGAAATGGGAAGAGTGTGTGAGTAAAACAATGATTGTGAGTGTTTTTACGGGGACGGGGATAAAGTAGAGGATTGTTTATTGAAAAAGTGCAAATAAAAGTGGATGTGGGGATGGTTGGGTGGGTAAAGCAAATTTGTGTAAGAAAAAACAATCATGATTTACGGAAAAGTGGGAAGTGTATGTCCAAAAATAGAAACAAGAAAAGTAATGGTAACGCGCATTTAGGAAAACAGGAAAACAAAGGAACGGAGGGAGTAATGTTTCTTGTGCTTCCTGAATCTATGTTGAGTTTTCAACTTTATGTATTTTGAAATTTGAAGTGGTTACATAAGAAATGTTGATTAACATATTCAAATTCTGAAATTTTAAAGAAGAGTAATGTGAGTAATGTGTTATCTTTCTGTGTCAGCACCATTTTAAGGAATACCAAAGCAAAGTTAGCTAACATAAAAACACCTTGAGAAAGTAGCAGAGTCAAAGAAAAGTGCAAACCTTCAACTACCAAGCTGTAAGACCATGTTCTTGACCGCTTTGATAAGCACCAGAGAGACAATTCGGGCCTTGAACCTTGTGAAGTAGACACAATGTACTCTGACTTTCCGACAAAATTAAGGTTCACAATAGGCTGTGAGGGAAACATAGTACGAGTGTTAAAGAGAAGGGACCGAATATTCGAGAAAAAAGAATAAGATTATAGTTCGCAATAATCAACTACCGTAGGAATATATGTTATCAAAACAAGCCTTTGATCGGTTGAACCAACTGCCAAAATCATGTTTTCCGTTATGATTCCTAACAGAAACACCATCAATCCTCATTTTTTATTATGCCTTCCTTTTATGACTTTAACTGTCCCCTATCTAGAAGTGGCCATAACAATTGATCGGTACTTCTAGTAACGTAATTGTTAAAAAAAAGTACAGAAACACCCTGAAGTGCGAAAGCTATTATGACAAACAGGCTAGATGACTCCTACCTAAAGTCCTAAACGGAAGTTCAAATCACAGGATCACAACCTCTTCTCAAGATTTCAAAATAATCGCTAATTCTGATTCTGTAGAAAATTTATTACAGTCATCGACACAAAAAGAGTCAAACAAAACGATATATGATTACCATATAAGTTTCTCCGACTACATCCACAAGATAATTCCTATCTGGGTCCCAGAGCGTTATCACAGTTTCAGCAGCAACAGCCAATATGGAGCCGTCAGCAGAAAAGGTAGCAGCAGTCATAGACTTGCCCCTATCAACAAAAAATAATGATCAAGTATATTAAGACAAGAGGAAATGATCAGGGTAAACAACTGCAAAGATGGAAGCAGTAATAATGAGGATAACATACAAACCAAGAAATGGGTAACAACAAAAACGAAAGAGCATATACAATTGCAGAGAAAATATCAAAACGGTTGATCCAATTGCAGAGAAGGTGCATATATATATACTTCTTTAATTGTATAAGACCCATGATCAAGTATATTAAGACAAGAGGAAATGATCAGGGTAAACAACTGCAAAGATGGAAGCAGTAATAATGAGGATAACATACAAACCAAGAAATGGGTAACAACAAAAACGAAAGAGCATATACAATTGCAGAGAAAATATCAAAACGGTTTATCCAATTGCAGAGAAGGTGCATATATATACTTCTTTAATTGTATAAGACCCAACTGCATCTTTTTCATGATTGATCTTAAAATGAGGGCACATTTCATAACAAACATACTCCCGAACATGTTTTAAATAAAATCATACTTGTAAGAACCAACAGAGTGGCAGACCCAGCCTGAGCTACCATCAACACCACCCAAAGTAGTATTACTTTGTACCCAAATCTGAAAAGGTTAAAACAAGTTGTAAGAAGTGAAATCGTCTCCAAATCAAGAATTCAACATAACAACTATATCATGCTTATTCCAAACAAATACCTTGAAATCACCACCATAAGAAGAACTGACAACCATTCGCTTTCTAGGATGAAAAACAATAGCGGAAATAGCAGCATCCCTGCACATTATTTAATCCAGCAACACAAAGAAAAAACTTCAGTAATGCTTTCAAACATGAAAAACTGGAAGAAGAAAAATTTACCGAGTACAAAGATTTGAACTGTTTGACATCAAATGTCAGACATAGCACTTTTTAGAAAATAAATACAAATATCAAGTTAATTAGTGCTCGCTTTTTTATCTTTTTTTGATAGAAAAAGAGATTATATTAACAGTAGGAAGAAAAGAGAAGAAAACAATGAGGACAAGCAGAATTTGTGCTCGATTTTGAAACAGCTTCATCAGTACAGAACGGTCCCAAGGTAAGTCTGTTGAATGCTGTATGCATAACAGTTTTTGCAAGCCTGACAACAGCAGCTTAGGAACAAAGACGAACTGATCAACGAGAAAGTGATTTGAGAAGGGCCCTTCTGAATTTTGAAGCAATGTCAAGAGCAACGGTCAAACTTCAGAAAAGCAAGCTAATTCCAGTTGGTTTTCTTAAAAGATTGGAGTTACAAGAACCCCAACCTTTTGGTTAGAAGGTGGACCCTTTCCACTAGGCCAAGGGATTGCTTGGCTTATACATGTCATATACTAGAGCATAGGTTGTATACAAACTGAATATTACTTTAACACAAACCAAAGGAAATGCATTTCCTGTCAGATGTGGTGTAACGGTTAAAAAAATTACTCCTGGGTCACCTATTTATACATACTGGGTACTATCTCCGTTTAAAAAAGCTAACTATTTTGGTTGTAGGGTTGAGTTCTCATTCAAGTTTTTGAGTCTTCTTTTAGTTGACCATTCAAAGTGCATGTCGTTTAGCATCCCTAATACTGGAATATTCAAAGAAGACTTGTAGCATGAGAATTAAAGCTTTTCTTAGGTTGTATATTGGTAAGCACCCTCTCTAGCTTGTGTTTTAAATCAAGTCCACATTCACAATCCCGATTAGTATGACTTCAAAAAGCCATAAAAGTCCAAACGGGAATTCTTATGCGTTAACAGTGATTCTTATAGAAGTTTCAGGGGGTTAGTGCGAAGATTCAGACCAAGCATGCTAGAGGTCTTGGCAATAGGACCATCCATAATTATGAATGAAATTCTTTACACAAAGTGGCTATGAAGGTTGCAATTAAAGATGAGGCATAGTGGAAGAACATCATCAAGTTCAAATACGATACAGTGAAGACAGTGAAGTGAGAAGATATCTGCTTCTCATGTTTCAACTCCTTGCCCAGTTTCAAGATAGAGACTTTTTTTGAGGGAGGTTTCAAGACAGAGTGTGGTTCAACCGTTCAAGGGTTCAGTTGTGCGCATTACATAAGGTACGGGAATCATCCCCCAAAAGCAAATTTCAGATTTACAGATTCCTCTATTAGCTATAAAATTTTAGAAAAAAAATAACTGCAGGATGACACAACATATCTTACTCAAACATTAAAATATACTAAAAACCAGAACCATAATAAACTAGTAAAACACAAACATCTAAACCGAAGTAAGAGAAAAAAGCTCGTATTATTCTTAAAATTACCAAAAGAAAAATCACCACTTTTCTTATCAAGGCCGTACAAAACCACTTTCCTTGCCTGATGAAACTACTAAATAAGAAATACTCCCTCCCTTTAGGAATAACTGGCACACTTCCCTCTTTTGGCCGTTTCTGAACAACTGACACACTTCCTTATTTGGATAAAACCCACCATCATTAGAATGTACTTATCTCACCTACCATGCTTCGTTAACTTCCACCAGCCTCACATATTCCCTTTTCTAACAACATCAACTTATTCCACTAACTTCACTTTAAATAACTCACTTTATAGTACCCACCCACCAATATTTTCTTAAACTATGCGACCAAATGAGCATGTCCATTATTCCGAAATGGAGGGAGTAGTGTTTTCCCAAGCTACATGAAGGAAAGAACCATACAGAGCATATACAAAGTGAGCTAGCTAAAATAGTACCAAGACCCTTTTAAGTTTTAACAGATTTCATTATAAAAATCTAGGCTAAAGAAGAAGCTCCAAAATTAGCACAATGGCTAACTGAGTGGTAAAGGCCTTCTATGATTAAAAACCTAACCAAAAACTACAAGCAAGTCACTCAACTGCAGAACCAAAGCAAGTGGGGGCTTTTTGAGAAGAATGGGCTTTGCTCTACTGGGGATTCTGCCTGAATAGACTCTGGAGAGCATTATGTTTTAGATTTGCCCACTCAATCTTTCACTCCTACACATGACATTCTTCTACTTTACTTCAAAAAGCCAGTAATAGGGGCATTATCAGAAAATTCTAATTATTGCAAAAAACTCATCAACTAAATCAGCGACAGGTGTATACTACTTCAAAGTAATTTCGCTGAATTCTGACACTAGATTGGAACTTGTTTTCTGCTTGTCCAATAATTATACAGAGACAGGACGTATCCTATTGGGTTTTAGTTCGATTCCTATCATGTGGCGCCAAGCTCATTCTGTTGTCAGATCCTTTGAATCTCAAAGGAAAAAAATTCTCTTTTGCGCACCATTCACATTTAGATAATCAAATGTACCCAAGAATGAAGGATGTCAAAACAATAACAAAAGTAACGACACGGGCCTCCATCAGCAATATGTATAAACCTTCATCATTCATATGAAGCAGCTCGCTGACAAACGGCTGTGGTGGAATGACAAGGAAGGTCAGCCTAAATTTAAGCCAGCAATCGTTGCACGGCCAAATTCTTATTCCCATTAAACAATAAAAAAGTAATAAAAAACAAGTGTGGAAGATAGACATTGCATTGATTTCCAGGTCACACAACATAAGGCAAACGCTTTTTAGATTATTGACCAATTAGAATTGTTGGTCTAAGACAAACCATAATATAAGGTGTGTTCCAAATAAACATGGTGCCAGAAAATACAGCTGACCGATGTCTCTCCCTGTATCAGTGAACTTAGGAATCAAAACATAAAGATGCAAAAAACAATTCTTTAGCATGTATGATAAAAGAAACAAACCTATGAGGTTCATAAACTATGGTAGACAGTTTAAAATCCTTCTTCTGGGTTTCAGAAGCCCAAATCTTCAAGCAAACAAGAGCTCCTACACCATCTTCTGCCAGTCTACTTTCAACAGTACTCATCAAAGAACCATCATGTGAAAGGGCTACTAAACTCACTACCACCTGTAAACAAAATGTAGCAAGAAGATCAAAAAAATACCAAGCTACTTTAAGTTCCTCAATGGAAATAAGAATGGGGCCAAAAAGCCGGGGGGGGGGGGGGGGGGGGGGGGGGTGATTATATACCCGTCTGGTTTTTTTTAGTGTACCCACTTAATGAGACTTGTTTCTAGGAGAACTAAGTGGGTGTAAGAAAAAAGTTTGATAAAGTAGGGGAGAGGAAGTAAAATATAGTGGGTGTAAGAAAAAAAGGTGGATATAGTAGAATTGTAGGAGAGACATAGTGGAAAGGTGTAAATATGTTTGAAAAAAAGGGTATGATGGTAAAATGTGTTCGCCAAAAATAGAATAAGTAGAAGTGCGTAGAACAAAAGAAAACACCCCTATTTCGAATGTAGGTACATCAAAAAAATGAGGAAAGGCAAGTTTTTAACATATCCAGCAAACTAACTGTCATTCAAAGTTACCAAGGGGGGCACTTAATACACCAATGCCATAAAAGCCCAAAGACAAACTACAAGCAAAATCACTCACATGTAGCTGTTACATGAGATGAAAAAATTCCAGCCATAGCAGAAGCCTGTAGGCAATTTACTACGAAAACAATGCCAATATATTTGAACTTCTAAAGTCATACTCCCTCCGTCTACACTGTCTCTCTCTTCCCACTAACAAAAGTTTAGTTCTCACACCCTCTCTCATTCAATTAAAAAAATAAACCACTAACTCCTATCACATCCACTTTTTCAATAAAATAACAATTGATAACCAAACAACCACTTATCAACTAAAACTTTGTGCAAATGGGAGTTTAACGAGTAATGTGGGACGGATGGAGTATTAAAAAAAAATACTTGGACACAAATTCCATGGCATAACAAAAGGCTGTAAAATAACACAAAAAAATTCAAAGAAGAATGGATGAGGAAAGGGAAATAATTAGCTGCCCTTACTAGAGTAAAAACGTAAAATACACAACACAACTATGTTACCTAATACCTACGTTACCTGGAATCGCCTAGGAGCTACGTAGCCCGGGTACGGCTCCCAGGTACCGTATCCCCTATCGGGTACGGGTACGGTACGGGTACGGCCCAAATACGTACCCAAGACGAATCTGAATAGTGGGTACGCGGATTGAATTTGGGTACGGTTTGGAATCGTTTTTGGGGACGGGTGGGTACGTATTTTAGGTTGAAATCGCGAATCCAGAGGTTTTATGGTGGTTGTGAACCCCAAATTCATAAATTAGGGTTTATTTTTCAAACTAACCAAATTGGGGCAAATTCTCTCTCTCCTGTGTCGTTGGTGGCTGTTGGTCGTCGCCCACTCGCCTCCGGCCGTTTCGCCTTGCCCATTTGTATCGCCGGTCGCCGGCCGATTCTTACCTCTTCTTTCTTCGTGTTCTTCTCTGGTTTCTTCGAGTTCTTCGAGTTCTTCTCTGGCTTCTTCGAGATCTTCAAGGAAGCTTCTCTGTTATTTTTTTTTCCTACTTTTTCTCGATATGTTTTGGGTTGTGATGACTGATGGTTGAAATGAATGTATTTCTGTTCTTTATTTTTTACCTTTTATTTTAAATAAAAGTACCACTCACATATAATTAATTATAAAAACAAAAGGTGGGAAGTGGGTACCCATGTGGCCACCTTTTGTCTACCACGGTACTAGTACATCAGTACTATTCATAATAAATCAAAAAAGAAAAGCTAGGAAGTGGTACCCACGGGCCACTGATTTTACTTTTTTGTTTTCTACCTTTTTTATTACTCCTTTTAAACATCAAAAGGTCTTGCGCGCACAAGGTGTACAATAAATTTATTGTACACCAAGATAACTTTTACCCATTTTTTTGTAACTTTAATCTAGTTTTGATTAACTTTTATATTAGTAAAAAAAGTTGATAGATAAATATTTTAAAGGGTTAGATGATTAATTTTATACATTATTAGTGATTTTGAAAAATTAAGTTTTACTAAAATAAAAAAATTTATCACCAAAAAATAGATAACTTTAACATATATATGCTTAACTTTTAGGCATTTTGAGTTAACTTTTACTCTGGTGTACAATATTTATTGTACACCCATTGTAAATAAGAATTTGTGTTTAAACATAATTAAACATAGTACTCCCTCCATTTCTTTTTGATGTATCCAGTTGGAATCTGGTGTGGTATTTAAGAAAATTGGAATCTTGGTTTGTATGGGTATAAGTGTAATGATTGGGTGTAAGAGAAATGATTGGGTGTAAGAGATTATAATAAATAAAGGAGTGAGAAAATAATAAAGAAATAAGGTAAGAGAGAGTAATGATAATGATGGGTGATAAATGAGGTGAGAGAGTGGGTATATGGGGAAGGGAAAAGAATTAAATATTATGGGTGGGGAAAATTAGGTGGGAATATGGGTAGAATCTTTAGGTATTTTGGTAATTAGATAGAAATGTAAGGATATTTTAGGATAAAATGTATGTCCAAAAATAGAATAGATTCTAAATGGATACAACAATATGAAACGCTTAAAATGGAAACGGATACAACAAAAAGAAACGGAGGGAGTATTATTTAATTTAAGGTATATATATATATATATATATATATATATATATATATAATTATATATATATATAATTAAAAAAAAATTGCCGAATCCAAGCCGTACCCGTTTTTAGAAATTTTGGTTTTTCCGTTTTCCGTCCCCGTACCCGTATCCGTTCCCGTATCCGTACCAGTGCTACCTAGCCTAGGAGTGTCGGGTACGAGACCCAGAGTGTCCGATGGAAATAATGTGATTCCTAAAATCAAGACATGGGAACATTGTCCAAGGTTTGGACACCGGTATGGGACACGGCAATTTTTGGTGATTTAAAAAAAACAATATTCTAATTCAAAATCAATTGCAAAAGTATGAAAATTGCCACATAAAAAAAAAGTGTACTTTGTACTAAAAAGCCCAACATTTCCCTGCGAGAAAGTCCAGCCAGGCCAAGTTCTTAAAAGCGACCCACCTTTATTAATTCAAAAGAAGAAAGATGCCACTTGCTACTGCCAGGCTGCCACTCGCCATAGATATTTATTTTTAAATCAGAAAATTTCATTGCCCACCGGCCCACCCCCACTAACTTTTAAGTTGTGATTGTTTTCCTCAATAAGCCGAGTCGGACACTTGAACACGTACCCATGTCGGTACCTGAGTCTGAGTAACATCGCTCGACTATACTACATGCTACATGGAAGCGTTGTTAGAGGCATTGAAACAACGATATTTTGATGTCCTCGGCATAAGAATCTAGCTACAAGAGATTCTACATCTACCAAGATGGCTTGAACAAAATTACAAGAGAGGGAGATAAGTGAAAAATATATAAACGAAAAACACATATAACACACTAACAATTCAGATGAGTACAAGACCCCTATTTGAATACTTTCTAGGTGTTGTCTCAACATGTGTATATTGTATGCTTTGATAGTTGTGAGTTAGCGAACCACTAGTTCTTGCATTATGATGAGCTGACAACCTTTGGCATAGACGTTCCACTGTTGGGACTTGCACCGCCTGTTTCAGTCTTTCAGATCATTTGAATGTCCACTATGTAAAACTTTTGAGGAATATAAGGCACAGAATTCTGGTGTGCTCTTGTGCTCTGCTATTTTTTTCTGTTATGTGGATGATCTGATTGCAAACAAATGATAAAATCCTCAAAAGTTCGAGTGTCCATTATGTCCTCTTTGTGGTAACGGGTAGCACTTTTAGCATTTAGCATCTCTGTCAGCTCATTCTCATGGACTCACTCATCCTCTAATCTGTTAGGGAAAACTGAAGAAAACCTATTTTTCCTTAATACTTAATTTTAGACCACTTCAGGTTTCCCATTTCTTTACCCTTTTTTTCTGTTGATAGAAAGTTTCTGGTCTAAAATTATATCCCAGTAATTAGTTTCCTTATCCTATGCTTAAATACAGGATTCGCATTTATATTATAGATTATCAACAAGTGAACATTATGTGCATGAAGCCTCTCTCTCCACAGCCTTTATATTATAGTGATTCCCATCAGTGAAGCTGTCTTGCGTCTGTATATACTAAGCAGTTTAGCTAATATAACAACTTTTCTCTGAGAAAATATAATACTCTAAACTAGAGATGTAACAGAGCTGAGCCGAACCGAGCCGTCATGTTCATTTACCTTAGGCAAGCTAGCACTTAAGCCCGAAGTTTCTAGCTCAAAAACCACTACTGATTAAGGGGGCACCGTATACTATTAAAAGGATACTAGTAGTTTAAAAGGAGTACCTTGCACAATTAAAGGGGTACTGAGTTTAACAAGGGATACCAAGTACAATTAGAAAGGCGTGCTGTACAAATATCTATTCTCCATACAAACACATATATACACACTACTTTATTACATTTATGCATATACATCAAGTGCCACACAAACATATACTTCCTCTGCCACTTTTCTTTTTTGGAAATTGCATATTAGTTGCACCATTTCCTTTTATGGTATACATTCACATGCTTTTGGTATGTTCTCACACCAAATACTCATTTTACCCTTACATTTATTTTATATTTACCATTAATACCTAACTTTTTCTACTTAATTTGTTTGTTATCACATGGGCATTCTTTGATATTACTTATTTTCTTAATGTGTCCAACCCAAATGGGCCAAGTAAAAAAACAACGGAGGAAAATATATACACCGCTTAGTTGTAACGGTTTATATCTAGGGATGGCAATTTAGGGAGTCCGACCTAACGTTACACGGAACGCAGGTCGATTGGAACGTGGTACGGGAACAAGGAACGCAACCTCTAAAGTTCCTAGAAAGTTGGGTTCTTTTTTTATTTTTTTATTTGAGCGTAATAATGTTTGAAAGCTTAGAAGCTTGGTAAATACCAATTTTATAAAAGCAAGCAAAGCCAAAGTAAATAAACAGTAGGAAATATGTTATGGCTTTAACCCACAACCCTAACACTGTTGACGAACCTAAAGCATTGCAGCCCTAGTAGCATGAAAGAAAAGAAAAAGGAGAGAGAAAGAACAGAAACCCTAAAGCATACTACATATAACCAAGCCCTCGGCTGCATGAAAGAAAAGAAAGAGGAGAGAGAAAATTCAGGTTAACCGTTAACAAAAGAAAATAAAAAGATGGAGAAACGTTGAGCAGCCGCCAATGTATTAAAAAGCGCAAGGGCCGTAAAACGATAAGAGCCCTAGAGCCTAAGCGCAAGGCGTGCGCTTCATCGAAGTGAACCGCACGTTTTTAAAATGAAAGGTTTCTTTACTATTAGGCATATATATCTGATTAAAAGAGAGTATTTAAACAACAAAAATATATGAATATCAGTTTTACTTCCTTATTACTTTGTTTTAACAAAATATAGCAAATAATATAGTGTTTACCATGTACTATCCACTAGGAAACAAATATGCTAAAAACAATGTTGATTGTTGTCTTCTTCTCTGTTACTTCGACACGGCTAAATAGCCCTCGTACACGGGTCGACCCGACACGACAAGGATCCCGGTATAGAATCCACATTGGAACCTTGTATGGTCAGTCGGACACGGTGGGTAAAAATAAGAGATATTGTGATGAATACAGAGAAGCTATTTTATTTTATTTTTTCAAACCCTAGATCTGTTAATTGTGTTGAAGATTACCTAATTTCTTGTTGAAATATTGGGGCATTTGTTAGAATCATGATTCCGAACATCGATGGCACTCGCCGACGGCAAGGAGAGAACCGCGGTGGTTTTGTTCTGTTTTTTTTCATGTTTTGTTGCACACGTGTAAACACAGCCACGTGACATTATTTTATTATTTCTCTTTTTATATTTTTATGGGAAGTACTTTGTTCTTTTTCCTCATGCAGTGCAGCTAAGTTTTTTCTTTTGATGGAAATTATAGCTACACGATTCTTTCTCCCTTAATTACTTATTTGAACAATTTTTTCTTTTTGACTTTTCTTTCCATATTTTTTAATTTTCCATACCCCGTACCTTAGTTTAAAAAGGCGCAAGGCGCACAAGGGCCATGGAGCCTAGGTGCAAGGCGCAAGGCTCAGGCGCGCGCCTTTTGGATACAAGGCGCACATTACTTTCTAATAAACTTTAAAATTCGGTATAGAAAAAAATTAACACAATTTATTAACATATTTCTATTAGAGTGCCATATTTTCTTGCCGGTTCATGAGCATTGCGTGATCTTGTCGATGGAGTGCCAAAATTAGAACATTCCATGGTAATTACAAGCTGGAAATATGAAAATTAACTCATATTATGCTACTTCCACTACCCAAAAAGCTAAGGTTGTAGAGATATGACTGTTGATAGGTCACATGGGGTGCGTTTATATCATTAAAAATGAAAAAAAAAATGTAAATAAAAGATCCACGTCATCTTATTGCGCCTGAAGATTGAAGGCGCACAAAGCGCTGCGCCTTGTGCCTTACCTAAGGCGCACAAAGGCGCACGAAGGCGTGCGCCTGATTGACATCAGTGAGCCTGGAAAGCTCAAGGCGCCAAAGGCTGAGCCTAGGTGAGCCTTGCGCCTAGGCGCGCCTTGGGCGCGCTTTTTTAAACTAAGCCCCGTACCCGTATCTAAATTTAGGACAAGGTCCTCGTGTCTTCAAATTTCAATTTTTTCGAGTCCGACATTCGGATTCGTACCCGTGTCTGACACCCGTACCCGAGTCCGAGTAACATAGGCTATATTACTCAAACACGAGTGGTGGTGTCGTGTCGGACACGGGTGCGATCTAAATATTTGCAGACACTCCGACACGGTTAAAGGAGTCTCTTGACTTATTTTTTAGACACGGCTCCCGTACAAAGTGTCGGATAAAAAGGCCACACTTTATCTAAAAATACAAAGATAGTTGTTAAAATTAAAAAAAAAAAAGTAATAAATAATAATTGATAAAGTAAAAAAATGAATGATTAAATGAAAATAAAAAAATAAAAAATAAAAAAAAAAAAGAATGGAAAGAAACCAAATAGTCAGGCACGTGGGTACCCAGTGTTCCTTCCCAGTTCCCACTTCCCACAATCCCACACCTTATTAATTTATTAGAAAAGGTAAAAATAAGAAGAAAATGAGAAAAGTGCTGAAAATTAAAAATTAAAACAAAAACTGAGATAAGTAGCCATGTGCCCATATTGATGTGGCAGATGTGAGTACCTACCACCTACCATTCCAGATTCCCTACCCTTTACAATTATTTATTTATTTTTATTTTATTAAAAGAGTAAAAGAACAGAAGATCAGCAAACCAGCAGCAACAGTTTTCATTCCTCTTTTCTACGGTCATCGACAAAAATTTCACCCTTGTACTCGCCTCAACCTCGCGAACAAAAGCCCTATCATTCCAACAACTAATCGAATATATAACCCTTTTCGACACTGCAATTCGGACCCTTTTCCAACAACGGTGTCGACACCTCCCACTCTCCCAGGACACGTGTCGAGTGTCGTGTTGCGGGTCGGGTCGTGTCGACACCGACACCCACCTCCCACCGAGTGTCGGAGTAACATAGAACATAGGTCTTCTTCTTTTCTTCCTTTTCCTTTTCTTTGGGACTCTTGGCCAACATTTTGTTGTTAAGGATTAATAGGGTGTGATCCAGAACAGTAACAACATAAAAAAAAATAGAAGATTCCAACATAAAGTAGAAACACAAAAAAGAATTTCAATCAAGCGAAGAAAAGCACGCTACATGCGCTTCGATGCGCTTCTTTCAAAACACTTTGCCTAGGACTACTTAAGCGTTGTGCGCTTAAGCCATGGATTAAAAACTCGGCCGAGTTAACTCGTACCGGCCGTGTTGTACCGGATTTGGAGGCTGCCGATCCGATATTTGCCGATTTATCACGGCGTTTTACAACACAACGGTATCTCGTCCGATATGACCGTTCCGGTCAAAAATCGCCCGTGATATACCGATACTCGCCCGATAATACCGAAACGACTGCAAATTGGCCGATTAAGAGGATGAGAAATAGAGAATTCATATAGAGAAGAAGTAGAAGAGTGAAGCTCACCAAGTTACTGCCATGGATGTTTGAGGAAGGAAAAGAAAGAGTAAGGGGAGACGGAGGCGCCGACTTGTAGTTGGGGTGTTGGGCGGCGGGGCTTTAGGGTTTTTAGGATTCTTTTCTTATGGTTAATAGGGGTAGGTGGGGCTGTACAATATTTTCCTTTTAATAAATAAAAAATAAAACAGGTGGGTGGGGTTAGGATTGGAGTTGGTGGTAATTGGGGAGTGGAGATTGACTTTTTTACTTTGTTACTGTAAATATAACAGGTGGCTGAAAGCCCAAAAACCAGATCTACTCTTTTTTTTTAATACTATATTCTTTTTAAGGGAACTCTTTTATTTAATATAATAATAATAATAATAATAATAATATTAACATCATCTACTCTTTTATACACGTGCACTGCATTATTTTTTATCTATTTAATTCCCTTAATAATGTACTCTTTCTATACAAGTATCCTTTAATTTTTTTTTTCTTTTTAATCCTTCACTTATTTACTCTAATTTTTTAATTAATTTTTTTTCCTCACTAATTCATCCTGTGAGACCACCGCGACCCGATCCGCGACCACCGAGACCGTTTCGTTACCGCATCACCGAAACGATTCCGCGACCGCGACCGATACCGCATTTTTACACCATGGCTTAAGCGCGCTTTTTCATACACTGGCGGCAGCAGTAACACACTCATCTGATATTCTGATTCTGTCCTTTTCCCTTGTCAATCCAACGCCATGACCAAAGCCATCAAGAATTCAAGATAACTTCGGTTTTCTCTTTCTCCTCCTTCAATCCGGGTTCGCCGAACCGGATCGCAAACAGGAAAGCGAATTGCAGCGACCCGGAACGAGCGAACCTGGTTTGCAAAACGTGGTTGCGTTCCACGTTTTCGGACCCGATCTAAAGAAAAAAGTCCGATCCAAATCCGATAAGACAGTCTAAGTCCGAAAAAAATACTTTGAATCCGAATAGGAGCTGGATCGGACACGTATCCTGCTCAGAGGGTCCGAGCGCCCCCCACCACAATAACCTAAAACCAATACGTTTAGAGATATACACTATTTTCTGTATAGAGTATATAAGAAATAAACCTATCCCGTCATTTTTCAATTCCGCCGCTACTGTATTATGTTTTCTCTCTCCACCCTCCTGCTTTCCTATTATGCTTTCTCTCTCCAACCTTTCATCGCCACCTTCCCTCAATGGGAAACGCTAGCTAAATCTCTTCAAATAAGTGAATCTTACTCACACCCTCTAGGACTCTTCCCATGCGTCACTAACAATTGAACAAGGTTGTGTTTGATGACCCCCAACATCAATAACACGTGACTTTGAAGATCAAATTTGGAGAAAATACTATTCTTCATTGGCTCATAGCTATTCTATTGATGTTTTGGATCTGTGTAAATGTATGATTGTTTAGATGGAATGTCTGATTCTATGAATAAAAGTGATAGTTATTTTGCATACTATCTTGATAATTTCAAACTAGTCGTTTGTTGTAAATGAATATCAATTTATTAAAAAATGATATTAACACTCGGATTAGGATCGTTCGAACCGTTTCGGGGTCAGATTCGGACTCTTAGGTCCGTTTGGTAATGGGTCGGTGTCGGATCACACAAAATTTGACCCGTTGTCATTCCTATTCATATCCATCAAGTGCCACAGAATAAAAGCTCCT
Organism: Spinacia oleracea; assembly: GCF_020520425.1. NCBI lineage: Eukaryota > Viridiplantae > Streptophyta > Magnoliopsida > Caryophyllales > Amaranthaceae > Spinacia > Spinacia oleracea. The sequence goes on along the minus strand of NC_079488.1, from coordinate 58,388,941 downwards.
TTTTAAGACGTAGGGTCATCAGTCTCATCACTCATCAGGAAGTGGTCAAATATATTCTATCCTTAACACCAAAATCTACAAGAGCATGTGTACAATCTTAATCAGATGTAAATCACTAACCTATAGATCCACAACTAATAAGTACTACTATCTAAAACAATTGAGTGACCCATATATGTTACTTTTATTGTGAATCACTATCAATTTACACTTTATACATAAAAACTACATGCATTGTATAAAGAACGAAGAAAAATTAAAGCACCTCATGTTCGTTCATGATCATTTCAAATTATAGAGGAAGAAAAGTGCAGAGAGACAAGTACCATAATATCGTCACTTGGTTGATGATTTCTTTCACATACTTGAACCTGTAGATAAAGCATTATAGAGGACAGTGAAAAAACGTACTTGGGGATCAAACAATTAAATTATAGTAAAAAGATTATTTAACGACCAAGGTGCATTTATGAAAAAATAAAAATTAAGAAAAGGGGCTCCTGGTTGAAAACACCACAAACAAGTCTTAGAAATTGAAGTAACTCCTGATGTGATAAGATCATTTCACTAACTTCATAATTTGTGCAGCTCCAACATAGTTTTGGTTATCTAACATTTCGATATCTCTATCCCCACAAAAAGGTTAACAATTAATATACTGATTTACATTTATGCGGAATACAGATCTCTATAAACACAAATTTCAAAATATCTTTGGTCCTTGTCATTTTCTCCTCCTAAATGTTTCATGATAACTCCCCAAATTATAATAGTAACTATTTTACAGAAGAAGATTCAAGAAGGACAATGATGTTGTTTGAAAGAATCAGCACATCATCTGGCTTACTATAATGTACCATCCTGAGCCAGTATTTACAACAGGAATGATTCACCTTTTCCTACTTTAAGTTTATCGAAGACTAACCCCAAAAGAGGACCTAGGGCAAATTATGTTGCAGCACCAGGAGCTTGTACAGATAATTGATAACACTTCATAACTTCACAAGGAATTCCTTCTCCCCACCCTCCCCCCCCCCCCCCCCCCCCTCTACCTTTCAGCAAAGCTTTGCACTAACAGAAATTATGAAAGATCTAACATAAAGAAGCTACACATGAATAACAAAGGGTACATCACTTCAAGAAGTTCATAAATCTTTACAGGCAAATAAAACCCAGCACCCATCAATCCTTCACAGCAAATATAAAATTTATATTTGAAGCAAAAATTATGGCCTATCTAAAATTACAATTAATTCAATTAACAATAAGCAGCATAAGAAAGAGAGAAAACAAAAGGCTAAGCACTATGACCATAATCAATAGCAGGAATGAGGGAACCAGGCCCAACATATAGCAAAGCATAAGTAATAGACTAAACATTAAACTACCAGGCAATACCCCCTCACCAAAGGTATCGCTTTTCAAGCAAGCTTGTACCCGTGTGTCACAATCAATACTAGTCAATGCATTAGATGATTTCAACAACTTTCGGGTAATAAGATAGGGAATGACCAGAACAAGCAAGAACATTGAGTCAACAAGATAAATCAATTACTAATTGCACCTCTGAAATTTCAGTGTCATCTAACAAGCTGTAGAACTGGATACGGTAATCATCTGTCGGCAAAGCGATTAAACCAGCTGAATGATCAAAGGTAAATCCACTAGATAAGCCATTCCATATTTCTGGAAAAGAACAAGGAAGCTGCAAAGTAATGCATTAGAATTTCATCACAAAAAGTGGCAAGACAAGACTGCATATATTCAATCAAGAAACCAAAGGTAACAAACTCTATGCTCTATACATGGCTGATTAGTTATACAAGATATAGCCAAAATATATATATATATATATATATATATATATATATATATAACAAAAAGAAAGGAATAAAAGACACAGCATGCAAAATAACATTATGTCAAGGACAGGAGAGTATAGTCAATCAGACAAGCAAACTCAACATCAAGAAAATGAAACAAGATGCATATAAGTCAATACATACACGTTTACAACCAAATTAAACGCAGATTAATTAACACTGCAATGAAGCACCAAAAGGTCTCACACCATTACACCATATCCCAACAGAAGGCTCTAGCACATACGCAAAGTTTACAGGTTAGAAGAGATTATATTTATATACTATCAAAAAATGTCCAGACATTCAGAGTCAAACCATTACAACATTGAACAAACCCAACACTTCGCATGTATAGACAGACATCCACTCTGTAGCATAAAATCGCCGTGTTGAGAGACAACCCCCAGAAGGCACTAACACTTCCCACTCTTTCATTTCAAAACAAACTCTAGCTTACGCATATATTCTCCAGTGAACACAATGTTTCATGCTTAGATCCCCTTCTGGACACTTCTTTCCCTGGCTTCCAGAAATAGAATTCTAGGACATGGTTACGATTGCGTTAGAGGTCGTAATTTTGTGATAGCCGAAAAGGCATCTCACAGGGTGACAAGGGTACATTGTGCTTTTTTATTCATCATGTGTTCATGGCACGAATAGACGAATTAGAAACTTTCACATTATTCATTTAACTTGAGAGTTTCGGGGCTTATATTTGATATTATAGTAGAACACCTACCTTTTTTGAAATATTTCTTAGTTTATGAGAAATTAGAGATTCTAAACAATTAAAAACACAAAAACATGACTATGCGAATCTCTTATATATCAGTTCAGTAGTATTACTATGGCATAATGGCCTTAATGACAAACGATAACGGCTGATGCGGGTAAGTAAAGGTCTATAACAGATTAACAGGTCTCGTGGTGTGATTTTAAAATACACGTTACAGAATGTCTTTTTATGGAAGATAAACTGAAACGGTCTTGATTTAAATGCATGCAGTTCCAGCACTTATTTAAACCTATGACATATGTGAGAAATATCAAGAACTCTTTTTTTGTGTTGCTTAGAGTCAATTATCCTCTAAAGTTTACATTCACAATAGGAAATGTATCTCGTATTATTTCAGCTTGCATATTTTTGACACTGCAGAAACAAAGAATATTCCACTCACAGGCATTCTGATTGTATACCCACAAATATGAAAATTACGCATAAACTTGCGCGCACACACACACGCACACACAACAAAGATATGATCAAGCAGCACCAACCTTGATTCCCGCTATGGGCTTCAGAATTTCAAATGATGGCATCTTCAAAAAGTGAATCTGATTATCTGCACAAGACATCTGAAGTCCTTCTTTTCATAAGCTAGGGAATACAAGTAGAGTTCAACCAGGGGAAAAACAACAGAAAACACACGCACATAAATGCGTTATTTTCTTTTAATAATAGAAGCAGTCAGCATCAAAGTTTACTTACCGCAGAGAGCGTCGGGTCTGGAGAATGCACAAAATATAGAAGGGGAGAACCAATTCGTGGTAGAAACTTCCGCTTCCCAGTGTCCAGCTGCCACTGGACAAGAACTCCTTCATTTCCCCCTGGTCATTATCAATCAGAAAATTATTATTTAAAGTCATAATGCTGGCTGACATTCAGGTTATGCATGACCAAAGATTAGAAACCACATAACAGACAAAGTACATAAAAAAGAACGTAACAATGACAATCTTGACAAGTCAGTATATGTGAAATGGAGATAAAGTGTGATAATCATGATAACAAAAATCTCAGTGGCAATTCTAAAAGATTTCCATCAACAACACATAAAATCCAAATCTTTTCTTGGAACAAAGGAAAGTAAACTTACAAAAATACAACGAAGTCACAATAAAAATAAATAAATAAAAAGTGTTATTGCCTATCGGATGGGAAAGAGGTCTTCACAACTCCTTGCGATATATTCACGTCCAATTGGACTCAGTTTATTTCTATAGTTTCATCCACAACAAGACAGCTTTTTTATATAAGAAAAAAGGATTTATATCTTAATGTGTTTCCAAAACTAAATTCTGGAATAGCTTCTTAAGAAAGGTTGCTGCTTTCAAATTATAATATCTTTATTTCAAGTTAGCAACAAAAGATATAAGAATAAAAGACAAAGAATGACATTAAATAAAAAGAAACATTAAACAAGGCATTACCAAGATTAAACTGGTCATTCAACAGCATCAAACAAAGCAATCAGGCAGAAACATGGAAGCAAACAAATTAATTAGATTTACCAACCCCTGCTCATATGGGTCACATATCAGGTGCAAACAACAGCAGACAAATCCTTCAAAGTGAAAGCAAGGAACCAAAAAGCATAATACTTGATTATATATTTAAGAGTAATCTACAGCAACCACCTTCAAAATCTGGTGAATAAAAACCACCTTAATCTTCTTTTCAAGAAAACCGCTTAAATCACAATTTTTGTTAACAAAACCGCCATACGGCACTGTCTTATCATAATTGATTCGTTTTCCCAATGCAATTTTGCAAACAGATGTTATACCTTGGAAAACCCCACATTCAGCACCTTTTAATTAGCATAGAATTAATTTAATGGGCCAAAAGGAATCAGTCAGGATTTTTCACCAAAAAACAATAAAGGTGTTCACCAAAGGAAATAAGGTAAACTATTACAAAATGAAAGGCTGTATTTCTTTATGAAGTTTGGCCGTAATTTTGTTACAAAAATATATTAAGCTAAGCAAACATCAAGAACGACAACATACCCTAATACCTCCAATTCTCTAAATATGGTTTTGCCAAGGTTGGGGTGAAGGGAGTCACATGCACACAACCTTACTCTTGTAATGGAGAAATTGTTCCCAACTGATTTTTAACTTGACAATGAACAATTCATAGGTCGTACAGTTTCACAATACATAAAAATGCAAGTGGTTTAATGTGACGTGTTAATTTAGTCACTTACAACCAAAAGCCAAAAAGCAACGAATTTTTGACTCCATTAGAACTCATCAAAATATATGTAACAAAAAAAATTGCCACTTTTACCGTCATCATACATAAGATCCTCCATTTATACAGCTTACAAATATATAACAATACTAATGCATGGTTAAGTTTTGCTAAAAAGGTCAAACTTGGCCTAGTTTTCTAACATAGAGAGATTAGTAAGTTAAGTAATTCTTTCCCCGCAATCATCAATGAAACTAGTATCTAGTGATATCACAATTTCAATACTTTAGAAACATAGTTCCATATACAACAATTAGATGCAAAAGACCTAGAACATATGCATAAAGAAGAACAAGAGGATAAACAAGACAAAGATAACATGCATGAGATTGACCAATTTTACACAATTTAAGATTTCCATGTAAGCTTAGTTTGGACCACCTTGAACCAATAACAAAAAATTAAACAGATGATTAAGAAATGAGTATAAACAATCCAGTCGAACTGGCTTGTACCTGAGTACAAATTGGCTCCATCAGTAGAAAAAGCAAGAAACTTCACTTCAGATGAGTGCCAATGCCATGTAGAGCATGCTTCAACATCATTATCTCCTCTAACCCCAGCTCTTTCATCTTCAATCTTCATCAGGTTTGCATTAGCCTGGTCATTGCCTTTGAAAAATGTTCTAATACCGAATCCCCTCCAGACACAAATCCTCCCACTTACATCACCAGTAGCAATAATGTTGTCATTCGGGTGAAAAGCAAAGGTCGTAAAGTTCTTTGTATGGTGTAATTTCATCTTCTTTACTAAAGCGCGCTCACTTTCATCAGCTTGAACTTTCCAAATATAAAGTGAGCGTTTGATAATGATGCCAAAGAATTCTCCGGAGGGACTACAAGTAATAAACTCAGGCCGAGCAGTCTGCGGAAAAATTTAAATATGTTACTATTCTAAAGATGCCTCATAAAAGTAGGAAATTTTGTTTTATACCACCTTTTAAAAAACACAATTTGGTTTTTACCACCATAGTTAATTTTTATTGCTTTCTACCACCTTAAAAAAAATGTTTTTGCCACCAAGTAACTTTTTACATTACTCTACAACTACACAAATTAACACATTTTTGTGACGGAAAACGTTATTTGGTAGCAAAAAAACAATTTATTTTATTGAAGGTGGTAAAAAACAAAATATGTTTTTATAAGGTGATAAAAAACAAATTGTGTTTTCTTAAAGGTGATAAAAAAAACAAAATAACCTAAACATAAGATAACAAATTAAAACAACGCTGCTCGCCGGGATCATCAAAAGTAATAACCACGCCTGAACTCCTGCAGAAGCATGCTATGGTACATTGTTCTGCTACAAAAACCAAACAACGCGTCTCCATCTAACAGCACAATGTTGTGTTAAACACCCTATATTTCTCCTGGTTTTTAGCAATATATGATCCATGTATTCTACATTTAGAAGCTTAACCAGATGCTCAAATAATTACTCAAACCCCAAAATGGAGAAAACAGCCTTCTTATACAAAATACGAGTACATGACTTAAAGGTGTAAGTTGCAGTAAGAGGGATTTTTTAAAAAGTAGAACAAAATGAAAGGCATTGTGGACTGCATTCCAATGAGAATTTATACTTCATAATAGGGGTCAGAAATGCATAAAAATTGAGCATTAGAGGATTTAGCAGAACAAACCTCTTTTAATATCACTGCAGCAGCCAGCTTAGATGTAGTTAAGTTGCACTTTCTAATTTTCCCAAGCAAATGTTTCGTTTTTTCACCAGGATCACTTGCATCTTCTACGGATATATAAGCAAACACATCAGTTGGTTTACCACCCCCATCGTCTTGCTGTGACGGAAATTTAGGGATCACCTGGAATAGTAAGAAGAGAACACTTAATAAAGATTATCATATAAATCATAGAATATATAAGGCCGGACAAGGAAGAATCACCATTAATAGTTCCATATAAACCTCAAAAGACAACATCTCCATTTCATACCTCTTTCATGTGTGGAAATGGCAACAAGATTCATAAAATCATAAGCCTTAAACTATACACTTAAATAGCATAGCTAAAGCGAGACTCTCCATAAAAGCTTGTGGATACTATACTTGCATCTCATCGATAAAAAAAACAGAACTACAAAGCCATTGCAACACCATTTTCAAATGATCTAACCACAATGCCATATTATCTTCATCCAAAAAAAGAGATTATGTGATAAGCATTGCAAATATATGCCCCTAACAATCAGTAACTATGCCCCTTGATTACCAATCAGTATCACTTAACTAAACATAATTTTAGCCTATCATTTTGACGCAACTGTAATTGTGCACTTAAAAGATACATCCGATAAAGTATATAGCAAAACTGAAAAGAAATTACTAGTTTTATAACAAATCCTACTAATAGGACACAAAAATCAATTTCCCAAAATCCACTACCGTAATCACTTAGGATTAGGAAGCAAATAAAAATCACATATTGAATACCCATCACATCCGAAAAACGTTGTATTAAAGGAAATTCCAATCAAATAACCAAAAAAACATTGAATTGCTAACTATTTTATACCATTGAAAAAATGGGGAGACGAATATTGACAGTCTTCATCAATTCGGACAACGCGAAATCCCAGTAGCGAATAGTTCCGTCGAGGGAAGAAGTCCAACAGTGGCACAGAAGCTTACTTGAGCTGGGAACCACCACAACAGACGTAACAAGTGCTTTATGACCATCCAACTCAGTTATCTATGTGAAAAATGAGATACAACAAGAACAGAATTCTCAAATTAATCATAAGAATATGAATACGAATACTTCGTAGAGAGTACTTGGGCGAAAACTGAGTATGAGGAGAGAGAAAGAGGGGAGAGATACCTGCATGCTGGTGGAGGTGCTGAAGACAGAGACGGTATTGCCGGAACAAACTAGGAGGCGTTTTCCGTCGTTGGAGAACGCCGGCGGCGTGGAGACGAAGCTTTTTCCGCCGTTAATCATTTTTGAGGTTTTGGTTTGGAGGCAGCGAAGAGAAGGAAGAGGGAGACGGGGACGAGGAAAAAGGAGGGTTTAAGGGTTTACAGCTTTACGCAACAGTCTCGAACGTTGCCTATTTTGCCAGGTAAATTTACCGTTCTTGAATGTCAGTTGCCCTCCGCATCGAGTTTTTTTTGTTTTTTAAATACTCAGGGGCGTTTGATTTGCACGAGGTAAACGGAATGGAATCAACAAAGGGAAAGAAAGAGAATGGGAATGAATCCCTTTGATTTAAAATGTTGTTTGGTGATACTTTGTTCAATACTCCGTATTTCCTACTCTCATAAGAGCTCCACCCTTGCAGCAGCCGCCGACGACCTTTTTCACCCTAGCAATGACATCTCCCTCGTCGGCTTCTCCCTCGCCGTCTCCACGGCTTCACCCTCGCCGGCTTCTCCCTCACCTTCTCCACCCTAGCAACGTCTTCCCCCTCACCTTCGCGCGACCTTCTTCCCCCTCACCTACGCGCGACCTTCTTCTCCCTCGTTGTGCGCCACCGAAGCTAGGTAGGGTTTCTTTGGTGGCCGATTTGTGGCGGTTGGTGGCTAGGGTGGAGTTTTGGTGGTGTTAGGTGAAATTTTGGGTGATCTATAATGTGACAAGGGTGGTTGTGTGGTGGTGAGGGTTGGTTACGTGGTGGAGGGAGACGAAGGTGGCGGGGTTGCGAAGGAGAAGGTGGGGTGGTGGGTGGGGTTAGGTGGGGTGGGCCGACGGTGAAGGTCGTTCAGGTGGTGGTGATGTTGTTATAATGGTGGTCAATGGTGGTCAACGGTTTTGGGTGGTGTGGGAGGAAAGGGATTGGAAATACCTTGGGGGGTAGGGTTTCAATGTAGAGGACTTTTGGGGTAAGTCAAAAAGGAAAATGAGTAAAGGGAATGACAAAAGAGGCTTACCAAACAACAAGAAAAGGAATCATACAAGTTAATTCGCTTTCCCTTTGATGAATACCCCCAACCAAACGCCCCCTCACTCTCTCGTCCCTTAATACTCGTCCGACTTTTCTTCTCTTAATACTCTCTCCGTTTTTATAATTGGAATAGTTTTACTAATATTATATTACTAGATTTTAGCCCGTACGATGCACGTATTCTATTAAATTGTTATGTTTAAATAAAAATCCTATGTATATACCACTTTTATATATTAGATTATATTAGTTTTTGATTTTGCATTGAATTTTATTTTAGATTTTTTTTTATTATGAGTGTTTGTTTTTGGATGAAATTGTATATGCGTAATATTAATAATTAATTAATAAAAAATATCTGCATGACACTTAATCATTTCTTTGCGTGGCACTCGACTTTTTTAATTCAAAATTAATTTTGATATCTTATTTTTCATTGGCCAAAACCATTAGATTTTTCTACCTGGCAGTGGCGGAGCCAGGAATTCAACGTTGGGGGGCGAGAAAAAAAATGAAACTCAAAATAAGGGGGGGCGAGGAAAAAAAATAAAACTAAAAAAAAAAATATGGTATAAGGATTTGAACCCTAGATCATGGAGTATAAATGACTTATTAAAGTAGAAAGAACCATTGAGACAAGTAGTATTTAGTGATATATTTTAGTATTTATTACTATATATTAGGAATTTTTAAAATTGTTGGGGGGCGGCCGCCCCCACCCCCCCCCCCTATCTCCGCCTCTGCTACCTGGCGCTCTAGTATTGGATTAATGTTTGATTTTAAATTGAATTTAATTTATTTTATTTTAGATTATTGTTTGATTTTGGATGAATTTTATTTTAGATTTATTTTTTAATTATTAGAGTGTTTGATTTTAGATGGAGTTGTATATATTAGTAATTAATTAATTAATTAATTAATTAATTAAAATATTTACGTGGCATCTAATTAATTATCCACGTGGCAATTGATTATTTTTTACTTATTAGAGTGTTTGATTTTCGATGGAGTTGTATATATTAATAATTAATTAATTAAAATATTTACATGGCACCTAATTAATTATCTATGTGGCACTTGATTTTTTTAATTCAAAAAGAAATTAGAAATCTTATTTTTCATTGGCCGAAACCATTAGTAATCCTAGGTGGCGCTCTAATCTTTCAGCAAATATGCCTCCTTTATATATGTATATTATATTTCTCTCGCTTAATCAAAGACCCATTTATATTCCTACTTTCTAAAAAAAAACATTAAAAAATTCAATCTCCACTCTCTCCTCAAAAAGGTTTTACACATTTCCCACTAACTATATTAAAAAAAAATATCACATTATCAACTACCACCTAATAAATTAATAAGTCAGTTAAATTGCCTAAAAACTTTGTGTCAGCCAAATCGTGGCGAGTATTAAGGGACGGAGGGAGTATTTCTTTTTACAACTTTTCGTTATTTATCCAATATTTATCCCCATTATCTCTGTTATATAAGGAACGCCTAAGAGATGAGGTAGCGTAAATAGTGATTAATTTACCCTTTATTAAAATTAGAAAAATAAAAATAAATTAAACACAAAACATTTTATAATACAATATAAAAGGGAAACAATTTAAAAAATATTTACTAAAATCACCAAATATTAAAACTAAGAAGAAAAAAATTATTAAAAAAGGGGGAAAAAGTACTCCCCCCGTCCCGGAATACTCTCACCGGTTTGACCGGCACGTAGTTTAAGATAATTTAATTGACTTATTATTTAATTAGGTAATAGTTGATATTAGGTATTTTTTTAATATGGTTAGTGTGAAATGTGACAAATTTTTGAGGGTGGTAGGGGTGGGGGTGATTTTTTTAATGTTTATTTAGTTGTTAGGAATACAAGTGGGACCTTAGGTAAGTGAGAGAAACAATATAAAAATAGAAAAATAAGTCATTCATAGAAATGGTGCAGTGCAAGTATTCCGGGACGACTTTATAAGGAAAGCGGTACGAGTATTCCGGGACGGAAGGAGTAATTAATGTTGTGAAATACAGAAAAAAGAGAAAAGAAATTGGGAGAGAACAAATGTGTATCTTATTCCATGAACAATTGGAAAATAAAAACCCTAAGATCTTAAATATTCCTGAATATAAAGGGCATCCATATAACATTTCATAACACTCTCCTTGGATGACCATTATTGAAGATATGCCCCATTCAAAACTTACTAGGAAAACCTTGTGGGATAAAAACCTAGTGAAGGAAAAAAAAAGGCACACCATTTTTCATAATACGCTACAGATGTTGTCTTATTAAAAACCTTACCAGGAAAACTCAGTGGGACAAAACCTTGGTTAAGGGGAAAATAGTATCTCTGTGTAACGCCCCGACCTCTAATTCAAGTATTAAAGCATAATTGGCAGCAGAATTAACCTAATTCGGTCGGGACATTACTGCCGTAACTCCCTCTTGGGAATTACAAGGCAACCATCTATCATAAGCTATTAAACTCCAAAATTAACATAATAATCCTTTTTAATTCCTTAATAAAAGTACATACTTAATCAAGAATCTTTACTTAAACTTTACAACTTAACATTAACTTAGGTGAACGTTGTAATAGTGAAATTCTCGCCACTACTCGTTTCTGTGGTCCCCAGCAGTACCTAAACCGGAAAACAAAACGGTGAGCCGAAGACTCAGTAACGAGTTACCCTAGCATCGTAACATCATTTCAACTCATTTTATTTAATAAACAAGGAGAATAGAATATAGTAAAACATTTAATAAATCATCATTTCAGAAGCATCATTTTGGAAACATCATTTCAATTCATTTTATTTCACGAATATCATTTCAGGAACATTATTTCAGGAACATCATTTCATTAATATTTTTCCTTTTAACAGTATTATTCTGGTCGTCAGGACTTTACAGGAAAACATGGTAGGACGTCTCCTACGAACAGGGGAAGCCAGTGCTTTATAACAAGGGGAGCTGCTCCATAACAGGGGAAGCCAATGCTTCTTATCAGGGGAAGCCAGTGCTTCTTATCAGGGGGAACCTTGGTTCCATATCAGGGGAAGCCAGTGCTTCTTATCAGGGGGAACCTTGGTTCCATATCAAGGGAAGCCAGTACTTCTTATCAGGGGGAGCCTGTGCTCCATATCAGGGGAACTTGACCAGTTCTTACACTTTCATTTATCATGTTTTCATTTATTTTAATAGAACATTAATCAGGAAAATCTCATTCATTCAGGGTGGTTCAATAAAACCGTTAAATCTCGTTGCTTCATAAAATCATTACTTTCAGGAATATTTCATTAAATCAATACTTTTGATAAAGCTGCATTATCATAAACAATTCAATCAAATCATACTTGTAATCCCGCAAATCATAAAACAACATCATAAAACATCAATCATTCATAACATCATTTGTACATAAATACATTTCGAAGGGATTTCGGGTACTAGCAATAACCGTTACCTCAATTCCATGATTGGCTAAGCCTTTTTCCTTGGTTCGTTCGTCCTGAGCTCCGAGCCCGAACTCTTTCAAAAGGTCAAATTGAATTATTGAATTAGTTACTAAAACGATAAATACTTTAAAACCAATATTTTATAAATAATAATTTTATAGATAGTGGATTTTGAAATGATGAATTTAATAAAAATATAAATGTTTATAAATTCTTGAAAATATTATTAAACGAAATTTCAATCAAAATATATATATACACATTTCATAAATCAATTTACATGAAATGTTATTTAATTTCATGAATTAACGAAATGGAAATGGAAATGTAAACTCACTTTGACATATTTGGGCCAGCAATTTAGGGCTTGGTATGGGAAATAAAAGAAACAGTTCCAATTTGGAACTTGTTTCCTGGGAATTTCGAACAAGAACAAAGGAGGGCAGGGCACGAGGGAGGAGGGAAACGGACGAAGAGGAAGGGGGGGAGGGGAACGGAGGTGGAGGCTGACGCCTGGGAGGCACTGTGGCGAAATAAAGCGACGGTGATGGTGGTGGTTGTGCGACGGTGGAGCAGCGAGAGGGAAAGACGAGGGAGGCAGGGGGGGCGGCTCTGCGGGCCGGTTTGGTCGAAGGAAAAGGGTGGAATTTGTGGCGGTGGTGGTCGACTACGGCAGTCGGGCGGTGAGGCTGGTTGGTTGGAAGATAATGGTGGTGTTTGCGGTGGTTTTTGGTGGCGGCAGTTACTGCCGGTGGTGGTTGTGGTGGCTCGAAACTGAAACCAAGGAAATTAAAATGGTGAAAGCTCCATGGTTTTTAATGGTGAATAATTGAAATGGATTGTTGTTTTATTTTGCAGATTCTGAATAAATCAAGGAGATATATAGCAATGGCATTGAACAATAATCTACGTAATTGATGACCCAATTTGTAAGAATTTTAGATGACAAATGTAAGAAAATAGGAAAAAGGAGGTGATGAGTAATGAAAGCTAGGAGTTTTAGGGGAGTGAATCAGCAAGGCTAGAGCTAATAGGTGAGATAGGTGGCAAATTACATGGTTGTCAAATGCTTGAGGCTCACGCTAGAGAAGAAGAGAACAAAGAGTTGACTTGGTTTTGGTTTTATTTAATGAGTGCAAGAGGGTATTTTGGTAAATATGAAAAATTGGATAATTTTCAGAAATTCTTATTGCTATTTTTGGACATCAAACGAAAATGGAAAAATGACCTTGAGTAAAATCAATTTCCAAAATAACAAGTGCTGATAAAATAAATTTAGTTTTCACATAAAATTTGTCGTTTAATAAGAATATTTTTGAAATTATTCAAATCTTTTATATATTACGAAATGTAATATAAATTTAAAAGGTAGCTTAAGCTCGTAAATATGAAATTAAATTATAAAATCTGAAAAATAATAAATCATGTAACGATATTAAAAGTTAAAAGTTAAACTTCGTTAATCAAAATAAAGTTAAAAAATTTGGATTTAAAACGAATTTAAGCTAAATAAAAATAATTAAGCATAATTAATCGAGTTTTAAATATTCGGGGTATTACACTCTGTCCCTGATGAATACATTATTTGATATCTTCTAGTTCAACTAATCCAATATTGTTGGGTAGCTTCTCAAATGTAGCAGCAGGGAGTTTCTTGATAACTGATTCTCTAAAAATTGCCTGAATCTTCAAATCTTAACTTAAATAGGTGAGCTAAATGTTCATATCACCATTTTTTTTGAAAATAATACATGTAAGATGTGTTCTTCTCTCTATCTCATTTGATATCTCTGTTCTCAAGTTGTCAAATGCATATTATAATAATACTAGCTACCTTATAGGTCATCAATTCTTTTGAGATAAATACATTTTGTTGTACATGACATTACAAACTTTTAGCCACTAGTGATATTGAAATAAATCGGTAAAATCACATTAGTAAATAAGAAAAGCGATGAGAAGGGAAAAACCGGGAAAATAAACTTAGCAAAAAAAATATAACAATTAGATAAGGATTACGTAATTCATCACTATCTATGTGAATATGTTAGGTTGAATCCATCTGCGTAAATTACAATTTTTGCGCAACATTGGATCAATTTTTTTTGTTACATCCCTAGTCTTTTTTATTGTTACCTCGTATGACCTTTTACAATCAGCTACTATTCTATGAGCCAAAAACAATGTAACAAGCCTATTGCTTTGGTGCCAAATCCTTGGAGCTCTTATCCTACATCATGACAAATCCTGTCATAGTGCTATAAGTAGTGTACTATTTCAGGTTGTTCCTCAAAAGGATGCACCAAATAAATATCCTTGATTCCTTGTTGTGAATTGAATCTACTTCAATGAAAAAATATCATCACTATTCACAATAAATAAATAGTGAGGACATTTATTTATTTCAAAGGGATGTACCCTTGCTATGAATTGGCCAAAAATACACTCAATGACTAACAGGCCACCTCCTACAGTTGTGTTATTCGGCAAAGTTGTGTTATTCAGACAATTTCACCCGGTTGTGTTGTTTTGTCACCTGCAACATAAAAGAGAGGGAGACACTACTCCAAGCATGTCAGAAAAAAAGACATAAAAATCAAGACGGGATGATATTAACGACCAATAGTACTCAAAACTCGCCTCCTCATTTAACTGATTTTCGTAGCTTAAATGTTTTTCATCGTTCATAATAGGCAATTGAATGTGCCTTTGCATGATTCTCATCTTCTTGTTGTCTCGTGTGACATTTCCAACCACTTCCGGAACCTGTTAAGTCATGATCACCAATATATAGTCAGCTTCAAATTCAATCATTTAAATGTTAACAAGTCAATGTAAATTCAAGCTAAATAGCTTTGCATTAAAATCAAAAAAATTAAGTTCTTGAATACCCTTAATTTCCATATAATAATAATAAAAAACATCATTAAGCTCTGCAAAAGTTCTAGAGGCATAGAGCAAAAGGTCCAATGATACGAAACAACACAATCGAGCTCGGACTATGAAAGAAACGGGAGTTTCTTTTCTATCTAATCATGGTGCGCGCTCACTGTTAAAATAGAATATTGTAGTCACTGTTTGACTTTTAGTCCATTTCCTCTCACATCTTTTCTTATCTCCTAGGCATATTCATGTTAGGACACTAAAGTCCTCCTACATCAAGATTATGAGTAGATAATAAGCTGTTATTTATTGTTTATGTTTCTCAAGGAACCGGTTTAAGAGCCTAGTTTATACTCAACCCACATCCAAATTGAGCTGATTAATCAAGAAAGTTACAAGGCCAACGTAACTCGACTCCTAGATTTCTCTTGCTTTCTCTAATTCTTATCTTCAAACCATACTTTTTACCTAACTTTCTAAACTGTCCCTCAACTTCATTATCTTTCTCCTTATATCCTTACTCCTTTCTTAAGAATGTAGTCTATCTCTTCCCCATTTATACTATACTACAAAAACGGGCTCTTAAAGTGCTCCCCATCTGTGCTTCCCTTTTGTCCCGCAACCTCACTTGATATTTTAGCTCTCCTTCACATTTCAACTCCCTCTCCCTTTTTGTCCCCCCTCTTATCCCCTCTTCCCCTTCACTTAGTAAGCTACGTCCTATAAAAACAGTCTGGTAAAGTGCTCTAAAATAACAGGTACTTCAAAAATGGTCTATTAAATTGTTTCCCCCCCCCCCTTTCAGTTGTCCTCCCCTCCTTACTCGTATTTTATGATGTTTACGAAATTGAGAAAGTCTATGCCCATTTTCCCCCTTCCTCATACCTTATTTTTTGGTTCTCTCCTTCTTTCACCCGTAGTTTACCTTTTTCAAAGGAATTCATTATCCTTATGTGCTTAAATCTAGTTCAGCAGCACACGTTAATTTTTTTTGTTGGCATGAGGGAAAAAAAACTGGTATACCTACTTGCTTACAAGTACCAAATAATACAAAATAAAAAAAAAACAGATAGTGGTATTATCATATGATCACAATCCGACTAATTAGCTAAAGAGGAGACTTATTGACTGTGATTAATTACCCTCTACTTTGGCTATTTCAGCAAAGCAAAATAAATAAATAACCTGTTAATGAAGCTAACATGTTAACAATCCGACTACAATCTCTTTCAATTAAAAGTTTAAAACCTTTAACTTCCTATGTGACAAAAAGTTCTAACCAAATATAACCAATCTTCTAAAGCATCAAAGTCAAATTTTAAGAGTACTAAGACAAACCCCATCTTAAAAAGCCCAAGATATCCATCAAAACCACAACAAAAATAAACGCAATCACCGGTATAACTCAACTGAGATCAACAAATGCACCCAGATCTCTATCCCTTTTCTGATTTAGTGCTTCCCTATGTGGCTCTCTATACACTAAAAGTCTAAAACTGTGAAATTTTGTTATTTTTAATCCCTCCCTCTACTCCTACAATATTTCATCCACACAAGCTCTCTAATCCTCCATTTTAATTTTGTAGTATGGAAGTGTAAAAGTATGGTGATCAAACGTTGAATCAGTTATCAACCAAAATCAAGCCTAAAAACATGAATAAATCTAGAAAAGTAATTAAAAATAAGATGATCCTAAAAGACATGCCACAAGAAAAGTAATTAAAATTTTATACATAGAAAAATGTTCCATCTTAATTTACTCGTTGTTAAGGAGCGAAGATTGATACATAACGTCGTGGGACAACCACAATGCAAGAGTAACAGACTAATTTCTCAGGATATAGCAAGAAAATAAGAATGATACTTTATCATGCACCAAATCAACACGACCTAATAATACTAATAGTCTATGTCTGGTAAGCTAATTGAAGACAATTAAACTTCCAGGTAAAACTCCCTCTGATTCTTTTTATACAAACCTCCATATTCTTCGAGGACTAAATTCTGATTGTTTATTACTTCTAATACACGTTGATAAATGATTTGAGCATAGTACTTTTGGAGATGGAACTAACGTGATAGTTTCTATAGCTATTACCAACATACTTTAAGAGATATAAGTAGTCGAAAGCTGTGCAAGCCCTAATCACAAGATACAGAGGGGGTAACGATACACAAAGCATATTGACTAAGATCTGATGTAACAAAATCATACTCCCTCTGTCCCTAAAAGATTGTCTCATATACCTTTTTGGGACGCCTATTTGTTTGCCCCATACCTTATTTAGTAACTTTTTCCACTTGCTATCTCTCTCCTCATAGGCCCACTCTACCCAACTCATGCACATTACACCCAAATACTAACAAAATAAAATTTTCTCTATGGGAAATCTTTTAGGGACGGGGGAGTATTTCACAGGAAATGAAATTTGCTCTATGGCCAAGCTTACTTTTTATAAGATTATCATCATCAGCTCACTACTGTCGCACACGTACTAATAGCATAGATGAAGAAGTTCACATAATTAATGAACTAAGGAGAACTCCACAAATTTACAAAAAAAAAAAGAGTCTCCGACGTCAAAAGAGTGATTTAGATTGATTTAAGGAGCCTAGCAATATCAGTCCAGAGATTATCTTATTAGGAGTGATTAATAAAACATATTATGTGAATAGATTTATATGGTGGTAAAAGCGATAAAAAAAAATAGATTTCAGGTTACAGTATAGCGTAGGCTATACTGCAGTTCTCAGGAACACCAACCACTTGACTTTGCTAGTTTTCCTTTTAGTTTTCGAACCTCCTGGTAAATAACTGATTGCGGGACGGAATTCTTCCAGAGTTTTGAGTGTTTAGGCTAGGTATTGGGACAGATCTTCGGTAGTACTCGAACTTAGCAGGGCAATCGTACGGGCAGAGTCTGCTTAACGATGTGTTAATACGGTTGAATGTCGAGAATACGAGACAGAGAGAGAATGGCTAAGCTTTGGTCAATACTAAAGCTTAGGGTTTTTTGAGGGGATTATGTGTATTTTTCGGTGTTTCAGAGGCCACTATTTATAGTGTAACAGGCCGAAATAAGATAAGATCTGAGAAATGAGAGTTTCCCGAAAATTTCTAGCGTTTTGATCAGCAGCGCTGGAAATTTTCAGCGCATAGCAACACAACGCCAGATCTGTATTTTTACAACTGAATTAAAATTTTATTTTTGCGTGAGTATGTGAGAACCAAATTGCAGCGCCAGAAAATTATGGCGCTTGTGTTGGTGCGCTAGAAAATTTGTGGCGCGTGCCTACTAAGCGCTGTAATTTTCCTGCGCTGGTGTTTTACTTGCACTTCTCCAGTTTTTTATCCGAATCTCACTCACGTTTAATCTTTTAAGAATATTAGTTGGTGTGCAACTCTCTATTCTTTATCCAATGATTAATTGTAGTGCTACATAATCTCTTGAATATTTATCTTATACGGTTACTATTCTGGGCAGCAGTTAAGCATAACAGTTACTATACGTAGCAATTTCTAAAAATGGAAATGTGATTTTCGGGATTGTCAATTAGTCACAGGCTGTTCGTCGCATATTAGGAAAGATTAGTCAAGCAGTGTTTGGTTTCATCATCGAACACACCGCTTCGGGCATAGGGACAAATGTAGGCGTCTACGGGATGACAACAAAATACAGAATATAGAATACGGGATGACAACAGAACGCAAAATACGGGATAACAACGGAATACGAAATATGGAATACAGAATACGGAATACGAAATACTGAATGCAGAATGCAGAATACGGAGTATGGAATATAGAATGTAGAATACGAACGCAATGCGGAATGCAGAATACTGGAATTTTTATTAACGAGGAATGGACATACCTCGAAACAAATTATGGGACGCGGAATGCGGAATGCAGAATACTGGCATTTTTATTAATGAGGAATGGACAAACCTCGAAATGGAATGCGGAACGCGGAATGCGGAATGCAGAATACTGACATTTTTATTAATGAGGAATGGACAAACCTCAAAACAAAATACGGAATGCGGAATGCAGGATACTGACATTTTTATTAACGAGGAATGGACAAACCTCGAAACCGAATACAGAATACAGGATGCGGAATAATGAAAACCTCAAAACCGGGTTTTTAGGATTTTTTTTAGGAAAATTCAGTAAATATAAGAAATGAATTTTTAGAGAACTGTTTACCTTAATGGGCCACAATTATTTCCCGGAACGTCGTTGCCTGTCAGTGGGCTAACGAAATAATTTATTATTTTTTTGAAAATAATAATTTTTTTTCTTCTGAAATACCAATATTTTTTCCGCGGGAAGGAAAATAAAAGCAGTTGGACGGTTATTTGGCGTGAAATGGGTCGGAGTGGCCCAATATTCTGTCTGAATGAGAACAAATGTGCGCTGGAAATTTCCAGTGCGTGTTTTTGTGCGCTAGATATTTTCCAGCGCTCAACTAGATATTTTCCAGCGCGTGCAACTGAGCGCTGGAAATTTTCAGCGCACATTCTCTTTAAAGGCGAACAACGCAACGGTAGTTCTCCATTTCTATCGCTGTTGTTCTTCATTTTTTTCGAGTTTTCTCTCAAGGTTTTTAGTCGATTCTTGCTCGAATTGGTTGTTTGCTTCACCAAAATCGTTCCCTAGTCATCATAGATCACATATATGTAAGTAATTTCGGATTTAACTTGAGTTTTTGCTTAATTTCGAGTAAAAATTCGTGTGAAATTTCATGCTCAAATTGAATTGAGGTTTTTTTTTTTAGTTTGCCCCAATTTTTTGCAATTGTTTGCTTGCATGTGATTTTTATAACATGTATAAGTGTCTAGGCATGTTAATTTTTGCAAGTATGTTGATTTGGGAAAATTTTGAACTTGTTCAAAATTAGCCCCCAAGTGTGCGTACGAATTGGTATTGGGGCGCAATGTAGCTATTCTTGGTTCATTACTTGCGGTCTACATAGTCTATGGATGATAGAAAATGCATTAATTTGATATTCGGAATGTTTCGTGGTCAATTTTGCATGTATGAATTTCATTACTAGTTTTGAACTTAGTAAAATGTTCATACATAGGGAACAAAATTGTTTGATGCCACTGGCTTTATTACGCTCTGAATTTTGGGAATGTAATTGCATTTTTGGGATTAAGGTATGATGCTTTATGGTTTTTCGTGTTTCTGCAAAATTTAGCATGTTAGGTGATTCTTCATCCTCCTTTGAGGGGGATGCTTCGGATTACGTGGTACAACCACAAATAGTCCCTTCTCGTTCGATGAGATGGGAGTCTACTCGTCGGGTTTCCCGGGTCTCTCGGAGGATGAGTGATGGTTCTTCGACTCCTCCATTGGAGTCTACAGGGGGAGGGGATCCTGACCCCGAGGAGGAGCCAGCTTGGTTGGGCCCGCTTGAGTATGATGGGGTCGATCTACACCATGACTTGGAGCATCACGTGGTGTCCCGACTTCGGACAGGTAAAGCCAGGTCGCATACGCCTTGTCGTCCTTATGGTGGGTCCATTTTTGTGGAGCGCTTGGCAAAGCTGGACGAGTGGACTCGTGGGGTAGTGGAGGAATGCCCCTTGTTCCCGATCGTGTGCGTTTTCAGGGAGGTGGTGGGCCCGAACGCGTCTAGGCGGTTCTTGCGTTTGATTCTGGATTGGTGGTGGGATACCACCAACACTTTTCACTTTTCTTGGGGGTAGATGAAGATTAATCCTGAGGACTATACTGGCCTTACGGGTCTGTCCTTCACGGGTACTTCGATTTTCAATATTAGGGACCGAGAGATGCCGTCAAATAAGACTGTTAGAGAGTGTATCGATGAGGAGTTGGTTGTGGAGGTGGCCAAGTATGGAGGGAAGGGGATGCCTTACTCCTTGTCGGTGTCTGTCTTGGCGGAGTGCCACCCTTCTGATGTTTCTGCGAGGTTATATGCTCGCATTTTCTACTTGTAATTCTTGAGTTCGACGATCTTGTCGAACCGTTCTGAGAGGGTGGATCCTTGGCTGATTCCGTTGGTGCGGGATGTATCTGAGCTGGGTTCGTTATGCTAGGGCGAGGTAGCCTATGCGAACCTGATTAGTCATATGAGTGTGGCTGTGCGGGTCCTAGACGGCCGGGATAGGCCTAAGAGGCCTATTTCACTGTGCGCCGTGCCGCGACTCATTGAGGTACGTGCCTTATTATTATCGTTTAGAACTGCTAAATGAGCTAGGTATTTGTTCTAACTTGTTTTTACTATCATTGTTTTATGCAGTTGTGGGCTTTCGAGCGCTTACCGTTCTTTGTCCCTCGGTCCGGTAGAGCGGACATGGGTTACCCTGTGGCCAGCTGATGGGGTGGTGCCGGGATGCTGAAGAGACGCCCTCCCCCCCTATGAAGAGGTTCAGGGATATGATCGCGGTTGGGCGCCCCGATTTGGTAAGCATAATTAGTTTTCCTTTTAACTTTATCTCGTTTTATGCGAGTTACTTGACATGTATGTTTTTTATTGGTTCTGCAAACAGGTGGGTTGATCTTGCTGGGCCCAGCTGGAAGAGACAGAGGCATTGGCGGAGGCTCGACGCTAGTCTCGGTGCCGGATTATGTACCAGGGTCCTAGGGGTCCTGCCTGGTTCTTAGGGGAGTGAGTCCTTCGGCAGACGTCAGAGCTCACACGAGTACCTTGGTCGCCGCCCACTAGCATGTTGCTCCCTACGGGTATTATCTTTAGTCATTGGGCGGTGCTGCGACAGGGTGTGCTTGCGGGACATCTGGTGCGGCTCGGGGACAACTATCCCGATTTCGTGTGCGACCAAATCCTGCTTCCCCCGTTCGTCGAGGTACGTGTAATCTTGGATTTTGTTGACATGCACGTGTTTTGTTCTTTCTTGCTGTGTTAGACTTAGTTGCTTGTTTGTGTTGCAGCCTGAGCCTACTGATCACGACGGTTGGGTGCCGCCTGACTGCGTGATTTGTTATACCATGGCGGTTGGTTCTCGGATGACAGAGGAGGTGCATGTCGTTCCTAACGAGGAGGGACTTCATCCATTAGCTCCTGTGGATGCCTGCGCGGTATGGTACTTTTTATTTTGCAATCATACTCGTTATGTGTTTCTTTTATGCATGACCGCTGACACATTTTTTTCCTGTCAGGTACCTGTTAGGATGGTCAACCAGGTAGTTAGGGTGGTCAACCGGTTGAAGGCCTAGTTGTCCTCGGTTCGGGTGGCTCTTTCGTGCAACAACCCGAGCTCGACTTAGGTAGTGTGCCTGATCATTTATCTTGATTTGTTAGTTGATTTTATGCATGCTGACTTGTCATATGTGTTTTGCAGACTGGAGCGCCGCAGGCTCGTGTATAGGAGACGGTGCGGACTGCTCGGAGGGACCAACACTCTTTTGAGGGTGATCGTGGTGCCTCCGGGTCACATGCTAGGCCCCACTTTCATGCTGGATTAGGGGGGAGACCCGCGCGATCGTAGACTGACCCCAGGAGGAGTTATACTGGTTCGTTCGGGCTGCCGCAGTCTCAGATGAGTTGGCAGGCTCCCTTATTTCAGCCAGTCCAGGCCGGTTGGCAGCCTCGGCCATTTCAGCAGCCTTTTAGCACCGGATGGGTGCCTGCACCGCAGACGCAAAGTTAGGACTCTCCTCAGCCCGATGCCTTGTTTAGTGGGTTAGATGGTTCGCAGGGTGCAAGCACGAGTAGAGGTGCGGGTACGAGCGGCGGTGTGCAGGATGATGAGGATGATCCCTTTCCTCCGGGGTTTACTGGGCCCTCTTAGTAGGCCATATACATGTATTCTCTTTGAACATGTAGTATTTTTTGTATTGTTATTCGTGCTACGATTTCGTACATAATTTGGTATTTTATGTACTTAGCATTTTCTTTTGTTCATGCAGATCATTTTGCGAAAAATAAGCCATTTTTCAGCTTCTTGTTGTAGTCGGAGGTATTGCCTTGCTTGAAGGTATACCGACTCACTTAAACAGAAAAAAAAACATAAAAGAAAATGACACATTTCAAGTTTTAGGGCAAACAATGATTTTTAGAGTCTTAGTTGAAGTGAAACTTTATTCAGAGATCGAGTTTGAGTACAATTACAAGTCCTTAGAAAAGTAGTTAAATCCTAATTGTCCTGAAATAGCTGAATTGTAACAGACTTTGCATCGAATCGAGAAACGAATTGAAAATCAAGATCCGGATAGCTAGGAGAGTTTGTGGGAATTTATCTTGGAAGCGCCAGAATTTTATAGCCCTTAGTTTCTGAGCGCTGGAAATTTCTAGCGCTTAAATGTGAGCGTTGGAAATTTTCCAGCGCTGGTTTCCCTGTTCTGCAGAAATACGAATTTTGTATTTCTGTTTCAAACTGACTCGAATCCTGCTTGGCCCAACTATAAATATGGGGTCGGGGTGCCCCTTAATATTTATTCTATACCATGTCTACCTCTGACTTTGATGGCATCATTTTTGACTTCAAGGCCGAAATGCGGGCTTTGGCACATGAAAGGCATTGGTTTATGTATTGACCCCATGTACTTCGTTTGAGGGCTTCTGGGGGTACGGACCGTGCTTTGAGATTTTACGATCATGTGCCTCTTGTGAAGAAGAGTGGGAAGCCTATGATTTCGTACAAGGTTTACTTTCGCTAAGTCAGGGCTCTTCCCCTCTATTGGCGCTTATGGCTGCGCATTGTTTTGAAAAGTATAAACTTCAGGAAGAAATGGATTCGTTTGGAGAAGGCCTGACGTTGTTTTGAGAGCCGTGCTACATATTTGAGGGTGATGGCTGCCCGTGCTGATCCGAATTCTACATAGTTTGAACGCATAGTTCCCCTTTGGCGATGCATATATCAGTATTAAAAGTGCTCCGCATTTATTTACAAGAATACTTTCAAATGGTTACATAGATAAATGTATGATTCAATTTTCCGATTAATAAAGATGCGTGATTTTATTTTGAACGTTTTCTCCTTATTTTGAATTTACGCAGATTAATTATTTGGACCGAATCCGTTTTAGGATTGCCTACGTATCTTTCCCTAAGTAAACTTAGTTTCAGAATCAGGTCTTGCATAGTTCTGGTTTAGATAAAGAGTGTGCGCAGAGATTATGCGCAGAGATTATGCAGTATGTAGCCCCCGAGCGTTTTGGAGCTTTTCTGTGATGTGCAGAAAAGGTACGGTACACTTAGCCTCGTGGGCCGAAATAATTACCGTGCCTGTATGGCAGCGCTGGAAAATTTCCGGCGCTTTGAATCTTATCGCTGGATATTTTCTAGCGCTTTTAGGATATTAGCGTTTATTTTTCTGGCATTTGAAAGACTTAATCTGCGAAAATATGCGAGTTAGGCCCGTGGGATCTGAATAGTTTTGTTGAATTCCTTGTTACGATTTGCTGGATAAACTTTTTTATTTAGCTACTTAAACTCCTTAGGAAATGCGAGTTACGATTGCTCGCCTATTATACTGATCTCTTGCCTGAATCTGATTTTAGATGTAGTATTTCTTTAATTGATCGAGATTGGTGAGGTTCGCAAATTCTTCCCCATCAACGTCGGGTAATTTCACAGCTCCTCCTGGTAGGATGGTATTTACAAAGTACGGTCCGGTCCAATTTGGTCGGAACTTGCCTCGTGGGTCTGTGGTTGGTGCACATACCTCTTTAAGTAAGAAGTCCCCTTCTTTGATATTACGAGGTTTTACCTTTTTATTGAACTGCCTCGTTGTACGTTTTTGGTATACTTGCATGTGGTGCAAGGCCCTTAATCTTCGTTTGTCAAGTAGTATGAGTTTGTCATGCCTAGCTTATACCCAATCTGTTTCGGGTAGTTTGCTTTCCAGGACTATACGAAGAGAAGGAATTTCCAGTTCTACGGGTTGAACGACTTCCATTGCGTATACCAGGGAGTATGGTGTCACCCCGATAGAAGTGCATATGGTGGTTTGATATCCCCATAGAGCGAAGTGTAGCTTGTTGGGCCAGTCTTTGTAGTTTTCAACCATGCATTTTTTCGATTATGACTTTGAGGTTTTTGGTTGGCCAATTCGACTGCTCCGTTCATCCGGGTCTGTACGGTGATGTCTTATGATGCTTAACCCGATATTTTTCGAGTAAGTCTTGGACTTCGGCCCTAAAGTGGGAGCCTTGATCGCTTATGAGTTCGTGTGGAACTCCATATCTGCAGAAGATGTTTCTTTCTAGGAATTTGGCCACGTGCTTGGATGTTATCTGGACAAATGAACATGCCTCCACCCACTTGGTGAAGTAGTCAACGGCAACTAAGACATATTCGTGTCCTCCGACACCTGTTGGTGTGATTTTGCCAATTATGTCGATGCCCCAGGTAGAGAACGACCATGGGGAAGTGAAAGTGTATAATTATGAGGGAGGTAAATCATTGAGGTTGTTGAATATCTGGCATTTGGGACATGTCTTGACGAAATGGTAACATTATGTTTCCATGGTGGTCCAATAACAGCCTCAGCGTGATATTTTCTTGGCTAGCATCTTGTCGTTCATATGCGGGCCGCATACTCCGTTATGGTATTCTTCCATTAGTCTCTTAGCCTGATCTTGGTGGACACATAGCATCTTGACTTTATAGGTGTGTATTTGTACAATTCTCCTAGGCATAAGTCATAATTGAATTTGTATTATTTCAAGGGATTTTCAACCCGGGAATAGAATTTGGAAATTGGATTTGTACTATTTTTGGGGAGTTTCAACCCATGAGAAGGAAAATTGGATATTGAACTATTTCAAGGGGATTTCAACCCGTCAATGGAACTCGAAATATTTTGGGGGAATTTCAACCCATGATAAAATTTGGAAATTGGACTTGTATTATTTCAAGGGATTTTCAACCCATGGGAATTATTTTGGGGAATTGAATTTGTATTATTTTAGGGGAGTTCAACCCAATAGGATTTGAAATATTTTTGGGGAATTTCAACCCATTGGATCTTGTACTATTTCTATGGATTTTCACCCCATGGGAAATGTTTTTGAAGGTCGGACTTGTATTTTTTAAGGGGAGTTTCAACTCATAATCGAGTTTGGAATATTTTAGGGGAATTTCAACCCGTGATCGAGTTTGGAATATTTTAGGGGAATTTCAACCCGTGATCGAGTTTGGAATATTTTAGGGGAATTTCAACCCGGGAATAGAATTTGGAATATTTTAGGGGAATTTCAACCCGGGAATAGAATTTGGAATATTTTAGGGGAACTTCAACCCGGGAATAGAATTGGGAATATTTTAGGGGAATTTCAACCTGGGAATAGAATATGGAATATTTTAGGGGAATTTCAACCCGATAGGAAGTGCTTTTTGAACTTTGTATTTGGGAAAAATGGAAAGCAAGGGTTTTTGTAGCTTGAAAATGAACTTGAAATTTGTATTTGATTTGGAACTTGAACTTGGAATTTGAAAAGAGGAGCTTTGTATAGAATATGAGGCCTTGAATTTGGAATATTGAAGGGTTAAAATTTTTGGACTTGAAAATCCGGCATTATGCCGCCATGATTTTGAGACTTGAGGTTTGGGACATAGGACTTGGAATTTGAAAGTTTGAATTGAAGAATATGGACTTGGAAATTTGAACTTGAGGTTTGAAAGGTTGAATTGAAAAGTCGGCATTACACCATCATGAGTTTGGACATTTGAACTAGAGGTTTTGAGGTTAGAATTGGAAATTTGAAATTGAGGTTCGAAAGATTGAATTGAAAAGTCGGCATTACGCCATCATGAGTTTTTGAACATGTAATTGGAGGTTTGAATGCTTTGAATTGGAAATCCGGCAGTATGACGTCGTTGGATTGAATTTTAAATTTGGAACTTGAAATTTGGACTAGAAAATCCGGCATTATGACGCCGTTGGATTGTATATATTTGAAATTTGGAATTGGACTAGAAAATCCGGCATTATGACGCGTTGGATTGAATTCGGAATTTGGAATTTGTGCGTGAGGCGTGTTTAGGGGTTTTTGAATCAAAGGGAGTGGCACTCCTAGAAGACCCTAAAACGGCGATTTTAGATGCATGAGGTTTGAATGATGCTCCTAGGGGTTAGGTTTCCTAGTTGGAGGCTAATGGTTTTGGCAAAGCTTAGAACTCGAGGTTAGTCATTCACGCGTGCAAAGACGCCCACACAATGCACAAATAGCACGTTGTCACACTAACATGGATTATGAATGCGACATGCAAAGTTCTCAACCTAAGGTCGGTCTATGTTTTGTATGATGCAAGTGGTCGGCTTTGGGTGTCAACAAGGGTGCTTGACTAAGAGGCGGATCCAGCAACAACTATGCACCCCCTCAAAGTGGAGGTGTTGGTTGGCGGACGACCTCCATACTTGACATCAGGAATGTAAAGCAAATGTCAAGTTTCGGTTGGCGCGAAAATGGTCACACACTTTGGTCAGGAACCGTATGGAGAGTCACCATTTCGTTGTCCCCGGGGCTAGCCCGAATGTTGAACACATTCGTATTGGGCAAGGCAGAAATTCATTTTGCAAAAATATGGTTATCGATAACATGTATGTCATGCCTAGAAATTGAAACTTGTACTTGAATATTGTATTTGAAAATCTCACTTTTCGGCATTCGTTCTCAAGGTTTGAGAGTGTCCTTCGAAATTCAAAACCAGAACTGACTCCCACTCGAAAACTTGGGCAGCTTGGGCAACCAACCACTGTGCTGGATGCAGGAAGCAGTGTCTGGCGCAGGGGTCTGCGCCCAACGCTGGAGCTGGCATCCAGAACTTGAGCGTGGCAGTGGCAAGTTGCTCAAAGCTTGCTCGTATAATCGAATTTGAAATCAGAACTCCCTAGTTGAGTCACCAGAATTGTAGGGGGTATTTTTGTACTACTCTATTTTTGTATTTCCCCTACGGGCTTTGAAGGATTTTAATTTCGAAGGAGTCGCCACCAAACAATTTTTTAGGGCCCCGTTTGGAAAGACCAAAAAATGACTCTATTGTGGATAAGGCATTGAATCTTAGAAACTGATGGGTGAGATTCGGGCAAGGGAACGAAGTACTTATTCCGCGAGCTTTAGAAATCGTATTCAAGTACATGACAAGAAGCATTTTCAGAATACCCTAGTCATGACACTATGTTGGTTTGAACTTTGAATTTAGAACATAGAATTTCTACTTGTATCGTGATCACTTTGCTTTAAAGTTAATTGAAGGAACCTAAGGTCGGTTTGTCCAAAAAATTTCTTTGTTAACCGTGATGTAACTTTGCATTTTGTTGGATTTAGCATGTGAGGTGATGAAAGCAACAAACAAGTAAAGCATCATCACAATAAGTAAAGGAATTATTGAAAGTGCGAACAAAACCACATCGACTTAAAGCAAGGTGAGTAAAGAGTGCGGAATTGAAATAGGAAGAATAAAGGTCCAATATTGAAATGCGGTATTGAAAGGTGCGATATTGAAATGCGTTATTGAAAGGTGCGATATTGAAATGCGTTATTGAAAGGTGCGATATTGAAATGCGTTATTGAAAGGTGCGATATTGAAATGACGATATTGAAGTGCGGTATTGAAATTGCGATATTGAAATGACGATATTAAAATGACGATATTGAAATGACGATATTGAAATTGTACTATCGTATTTGAGATCTGAACGCCAAGCGACTACTTAATAATAAGTGCGTCCGACACGGATTCAATTCTAAAAATCTCAACTTTAGGATAAGTTTCTCATCCCAAAGTGTGTTAGATTTTGAACTTGAATATTGGACTTGAGTATAGAACTTGAATATTGAAACTTGAATATTGAAATTAGGAGTTTTGAATATCAAAGATTAGACCTTTTAATGTTAAAAAGGCCTCACCTTTGATGTGCTCCATGACTTGGAATTGATTCTAGTTTAAGGAAGTGATTTCAAACAACCTTAAACATCATTGAATCTTGAATATTGAATCTTGAACTTAGGAGGCTAAATGTTTAAAGTCCAAACCTTTTAATGTGAAAAAGGTCTCAACTTTAATATGCTCCATAACTTTGGAATTGATTCTTGTTTAAGAAAGTGATTACAAACAACCTTAAACATCATAGAATCCACAACTTGTATTTGTATCATAAAACGGTTTTAATTTTGTAAAATGTGTGATTGTTGTAAGTAACACTTTTAAGAGTAAAAGTGTCAACCTTACTAATCATTTTTTAAATAAAGATTGAACCTTGCATAATTAAAATGGTGTTTTGGACAGTCATTTGGAGAGGGTTTCAAGAGTGAAACCTCCCAAAGATGACACCTTTTGGCATGGTTTTCCTAGTTAATCTAGGGTATGAACCCTAATGATAACATCATAGGATTTTGTATTTAGAAAGGTAGAAAAGTAGAATGCATTGTAGATTTCGGTAAGGATTTGGAATTACCTAGTTAGGGTTAGGTTGGATTTCCGATTTTTGATCCCAATTGCTTAAATATTTGAAATTGTATAGGAATGTAGATTGGAATTTGATTTTTGTGTTTTGATTTTGAAGGCTGATTTCGAAATTACGACGTTCTGTTTTTGATTTGCTGCCCCAAAATGCTTGGAAATGAGGGCTTAAATAGAAAATTAGCCGGCTTAAATCCAAAAGCCACTTACGCCCCGCGCAGGGCCCTGCGCCTGGCGCAGGTGACGTGGCCCAGGAAACGCCAAAGCAAGGACGATGATACCGTCCTTGCATTTGTCTTTTGTGAATGTACCTTTGTACGAATCGTACGACTGTTGGCATGTAGTGAATGCTTAATGATTAAGGATTTAATTTTGCGACTAAAAACAAGCCGTTTTCGGGTTTTGAATTCGGTTTTACGGGACGGGGACTGACATGCTCGCTTTTGTGGGTCGGCGCCCGAATTTGGATTGCTTAGTGTTATTTAGACTGGAAAAGGCCTTGTAAAACCAATGGAGAAGTCCATTGGGTGATATTGTGTTTGGATTTTGAAATTGATTTTTGGGAATTGAATTTTGTACCGAGTTCCGGAATGGGAACGGGCTCGGGATTTGGACTTTGGATTTTGGAATATATTTTAGCAATTGGGACTTCCGCATGGAGTTGTACCAACCACCTAGAAAGGATAATAGTATCCTCATCATCCCATTAGGGGAGACACGATTTAGGTGTCTACAGAAAGCAATAAACAAGTAAAGCATCATCACAATAAGTAAAGGAAAAGTGCGTACAAAACCACATCACCTTAAAATAAGGTGAGTAAAGAGTGCGGAATTGAAATAGAAAGAATAAAGGTGCAATATTGAAATGCGATATTGAAAGGTGCGATATTAAAATGCGTTATTGAAAGGTGCGATATTGAAATGCGTTATTGAAAGGTGCGATATTGAAATGACGATATTGAAGTGCGGTATTGAAATTGTACTATTGTATTTGAGATCCGAACACCAAACGACTACTTAATAATAAGTGCATCCGACACGGATTCAATTCTAAAAATCTCAACTTTAGGATAAGTTGCTCATCCCAGAGTGTCTTAGATTTTGATTATTGAAATTGAACTTTGAATATTGAACTTTGAATATAGAATCTTGAACTTAGGAGGCTAAAAGTTTAAAGTCCAAATCTTTTAATGTGAAAAAGATCTCAACTTTAATGTGCTCCATAACTTTGACATTGATTCTAGTTTAAGGAAGTGATTACAAACAACCTTAAACATCATAGAATCCATAACTTGTATTTGAATCATAAAAGGGTTTTGATTTTGTAAAAATGTGTGATTGTTGTAAGTAACACTTTTAAGAGTAAAAGTGTCAACTTTACTAATCATTTTTGAAATAAAGATTGAATCTTGTATGGCATAATGGAAGTGGTGTTTTGGACAATCATTTGGAGAGGGTTTCAAGAGTGAAACCTCCTAAAGATGACACCTTTAGCATTGTTTTTCCTAGTTAATCAAGGGTATGAACCCTAATGATAACATCATAGGATTTTGGGTTTAGAAAGGTTGAAGAGTAGAAAACATTGTAGATTTTAGTAGGGATTCGAAATTACCTAGTTAGGATTAGGTTGGATTTCCGATTAGTGCTCCCAATTTCTTAAATGCTTGAAATTGTATAGGAATTTGTAGTTTAGAATTGGATTTTGTATTTTGATTTTGAGAGCAGATTTTATATTACGACGTTGTGTTTATGATTTTCTGCCCCAAATCCTTGGGAAATGTGGGATTAGATAGAGAATTAACCGGCTAAAATCCAAAAGCCACATGCGCCTGGCGCAGGTGACGTGGCTCAGAATCCGCCAAAGCAAGGACGATGACGCCGTCCTTGCATTTGTCTCTTATGGCTGTACCTTTGTACGAATTGTACGAAGTTGGCACGTAGTGAATGCTTAAGAATTAAGGCTTGATTTGCATCTAAAAATAAGCCGTTTTGAATTTCAAAATTGTTTTTGGACTCAGTTTTATGGGACGGGGCCCGATATGCTCGGTTTTGTGGGTCGGCGCCCGAATTTGGATGGCTTAGTGTCATTTTGACTGGAAAAGACCTTGTAAAGCCAATGGAGAGGTCCATTGGGTGAGATTGTGTTTAGATTTTGAAATTGATTTTCGAAAATCGAATTTTGTACTGAGTTCCGTAATGGGAACGGGCTCAGGGATTGGACTTTGGATTTTGGATTTTGGATTTTGGATTTTGGAATACATTTTAGCAATTGGGACTTCCGCACGGAGTTGCACCAACCACCTAGCAAGGATAATAGTATCGTCATCATCCTACTAGGGGAGACACGATTTAGGTGTCTATAGAAGCCCCCACTTTGACTGAGCTTCGGTTAGGAAAACGATAGTTAAAGTTTTCGAATAGGGACGGAGGACGGTCAAGATGTTCTACAATCAAGACCATTCTTTGTACGCCGGTACCTGCACAAGACAAGCGTTAGAAAAAAGGATAGAGTTTACCTCCGTGCGGTTGTGATGACTCTGATTTGTACTTATACTGCTTTCCCGTCTTTGGTTCAGGACGGAGCTTGGCATCGAAACGTTTTGATCTTGAAATTTTGAAAATTTTGAATTTTGAATTTTCGAATTTTGAATACCCGGAGTTCATCCGCTGGGGATATATCTACTGGGGGAAAGAGTTTTTTATTGACTCTTAAAATTTTGAAATATCGTCTGACTTTCCTGGAGCTTGGGTCCGTTTGGAGTCGAACGCTTGAATTCTTGTATTTTTCGGACTTTGTATTCTTGAGATATTTATCTGTTAATGTTGAAGAAACAGATATATACCAGTATTCATCGGAAGGTAGCATGATTTGATGTTTGATGCCTGGTGCAGAAAACCATAGCAGCAAAGTACGTGCAATCAGCACGGAGGACCGCGCGTAGATTCTTCAGCGCATGGTCAGAGGGGTTGCGTCTAGCGCAGGGCCCTGCATCCCACGCAAGGCTGGGCTATATAAACCCCCTCGCCGCGCTCTTCATAGGAGCACATTCACTTGTTTGTTTTGTTTTCTCAAAGGTCAATTGCTCTCTCCCCTTGGTCTAGATGCTCTTGCCTTGCCCATGTAAGTATTTCATGTTTTGCTTATGAAATAACTTGTAGGATTGCATGTAGTTTTGATTCTTGCACTTGAAATATTCTTGTATTTGTTGATGTAGTACTTGTATGGTAGTATGCTTCTTGTATCTTGTAGGAATAAAATTGTTTGGTAGCCACATGAACTCAAACCGTTGGAACTTTGTAGAATTTTGAACTTTGTTTTTTTTTTTTTGCATCATCTTTGAATTTTGGCTTTTTTGCACTTGGCCTTCGTAGATAGTTACTCCGTTGGTGACCTCATTGGGTCTTGTAGGAGAGTAGGCTAGGATAGCCTAGACGTTGTTGTAGCATTTTCGAATACCTGCTTCGGCATGGATAGCCTAGGCGTTGGTGTAGAACTTGAATACCTGCTTCAACGTGGATAGACTAGGCGTTGGTGTAGAATTTGCATACCTGCTTCGGCATGGATAGCCTAGGCGTCGGTGTAGAATTCTCCATTGTAGTAGAGGTCCCTTGCTAAACTTGTGTTGCCACTGGGGATTTTTTGGACTTTGATTTTGTACGGGCTAATATGAGATAGCCCCCAGGTTTGGATGTTGATTTTTTTTTTTTGTATTTTGAATGCTTTAGCATGCCTCGTCATACTCGGAGGAAGCTCGCTGAATGCTCGACTATTCGAGCGGCAATGGAGGACGCTTCAGACAATGAAGCGGTTGAGGCAGACGTGCCACTGTCGGGCATGGTACCACGGACCAGACCGACTTTCGAGGGGGACATCTGGCAGTCCTCTGCTCTTGCATTTCGTCCCGAGTTTCATCTGTCAAAACGGTCGCGTGTTGGATTGGTAGGTTTTGCACTATGTTTTGAACTTGCTTCTTGAACTTGTATAGGTTTGAACTGATCCACCCTTTTTGTAGGCTGATGGCGAGGCGATGCGCACCTATTGGTCCTTGAAGGATCTTTGGACCATTTATCCGACTGTTTTTGGCGCCGAGGAGGCTCGAGCGATCTGGGATCAGACGGGCTTGACTCCTTTTTGGGAGGCGTTGGGAGGCTTTCGAGGGCAGGCGGGCGTCAAAGCCCGGCTACAGGCCCTTCTGATATGTGTGTTTTATATAGAGTTTTTACCCCCGTCCCTTAGTACTTTTTGATCTCAAATGAGCTCTTCGGAGCGATTTTTAGTACTAATGTGCTCCTTGTAGTGTGTTTGTAGTTTCAGGTTCATCATTGTAGGAATTAGCATATTTTTGTGCATTTCCTACTCATTTGAATCAATACAAGAGATTATGTACTTTCGAGAGCACAAACATTAAGTTTGAAGAGTTTTGAAGCAAAGCGAATAACGAAGGAAGTACAAAAATGACTATAGTCCACTATTTTAATCATAACTCAAGTTCTACAACTCCAAATGATGTAATTCTAATTGGGTTGGATTTTAGACTTCAATAGCTTTCCAACAAGTGGTCACTCGCCTAATTCCGACGAATAACGAAGGAGATATGACGTTTTGAAGATAGAGGATCGTGCAGTTTCAACACGCGCCCGATCGGGCGGGCTTCGCCCGATCCGGATCGGGCGGTCATTCTGGGAGCTGTTCTGGGAATTTTGCAACCACCCGATCGGGCCGACTATCGAGCACATCGCCCGATCGGGCGAAGCGTCGCCCGATCGGGCGACGCCAACCTCCAACGTATTTCGCGAGTTTTTATTTCCGATTTTGGGCTCTATTTTGGGCAAACTATAAATACTAGCCCCTTATATTTTTAGTGACACCTTTTATTTTTTAGTTTTGAACCTTAGTTTATTTTCTTAGCTTATTATTCTCTCAAATTTGTTCCAACACTTAGTTTTATTTTCAATCAAAAATTCAAGCTTTCATTATTCATTGTTCTTCAATTAGGTATTGCTTCTCGTTCTAATTTAGTTTATTGCTTTAATCATGTTTTCTATTATGTTAATTGCTTTGTTATTTATTATCATGAGTGAGTAGTTTAATTTCTAGGGTTTAGGGGATCCATGAATGCATGATTCCGATTATATGTGGACATGATATTTGATTGATTGATTATAATTTCTATAGCTTATTATTATTGCTCGTCAATTCTGTTCGGCCGGACTTTTTTGATTTGAGTTTGATTAACCTTACATTATGCGCCGAGAGGTATAAATCTGATGTTTTTGGTCTGTGGCTATTAGATAGGAAGTATTTCTAGTACGTAGCGAGAGCCCGCTAGTTGTTCTATCCTAAGGAATTCATAAGATTCGAGAGATGCATGTTTTCCTAGTTATGATTGTTAATTGATTGTTATTGTCCGTTGTCCAATCCCGGTTTGCATTTATGGTGAACCGCTGCCCTAGATTCCTTTAATAGTGTTATTTTCCGATTTGATTACTTGTTTTAGTTTAATACACAAACCATTCCAACTCTTGTTACCAGTAGTCTAGATTAGTAATTTAATAGTAGTAAGAACGCCTGTTTCCCTGTGGATACGATCCCTGCTTCCCTTGCTATATTTTTAGTTGGTGAACGTTAGGTTTATCTTTGATAGGAGTCCGATTTAGCCTGTCACCTTCTGGAGTGGTGGTGGGATACCACCAACACCTTTCACATGGTCTGGGGGGAGATCACCATCACCCCTTTCGAGTTTGCTATGATCACGGGCCTTCCTTTTTCCGAGAGGGACGTGACCTTTGATTCCAAGTTGAACTGGCATTCGGAGGGCGTCAGGGACTTGATCGGTCCTGTCGTCGATTTGACCTCGGAGGGTACCCGTACCTCCTAGGCGGTGATTATGGCTGGGCTTCGCATGGCGGACATATCAAGCAGAGGGTTCGGCTCTTCCTCCTGTCTCTTGTGAGTAGAGTGATGGCCCCGGGTAGGAATAGCCTCATGCTGGTGGGCTTCCTGGGTTCTTTGAGGGATTTGAGGGCTGTTTCAGGCCTCAACTAGGGTGGTCTGGCATACGACCACCTTTTGTACGAGATGAAGAACGCCTCCCGGACTGCACCGGAGATCAAGGCGAGTGTAGCTGCTTTGTAGAGTGTGGTGGAGGTATTTGGGACTCCTTGTATTTTGTATTTCGTACTTGCATGCTTGTATGTTGAATTTTGTATGCATAAGACTTATGGATGCCTTGCTTGCTTTTGAAGATTTGGACGTATGAGCACTTTTCGAGCTTGGCGCCGAATTGCCCCAAGGTTGCGGCTTACCCGTTTGCTGCCTCTTGGGAAGGAGCGGAGCGCAAGGATGTGTCTTTAGCGACCTTCCGCAGAGCTTTGCGGGTCTTTACTGTCAGAGAGGTAGGCCTTTGTACTGTTCTGAATTTTTATCTTTGTTGTATTTGTATACTTGTCTGAGCTATCTGTCTTGTAGGTGGTCTGGCGCCCTTTTGATGATGCGCCTACACCTGCTTCGGCCATGCGGGCCTATTACTTGTCTGGACGGCGGGTGGTGTTCCCGGGAGTGTACCGTCCCATGTGGTATCTGGGTGAGCGGGTGACTCCTCAACATAATGTGAGGGGCAGGTTTGTCCCTATGGATCCTCCGGAGTCCATGTTGGCGAAGACTGTTGATGTTTCTCGTCTTTATTCGGATGCCTTGGAGGCTGGGGTGAAGGAAATAATTCCCTTGGTCCAAGTATGCATTCAATGCTAAGTCTAATAATTGCGGTTCAGTATTAATTATGCAAGTCAATAATTCAGTGAGATCAAGTGAACTGTATGCCTAGCTAGAGGCCGCTTCAGTTCAAGTGGAATTAATAATATTAATCCACAACTTACTCTTGACTGAACCCGTAGGGTCACACAAATAGTACGTGAACGGATCAAGTATTTAAGTAAATTAAATACTCCATTTATGGATATTCGGAAAAGACGGATCTCGGTTCCAATGGGAGATGAAATCGTCAAAAACGAAAAATTATGAATACTCCGGAAACGATGATATTGCCGGAAACGGAAATATGGATCGTATCGGAAATATAAATATTATCCAATTCGTAGATGTTACCGGAAACGAAAACATGGTACGTATCGGAAAATTTTATTGGAAATGGAAATATTGCCGGAATCGGAAATATTACCGGAATCGGAAATATTATCGGAATCGGAAATAAATTCCGGAATCGGAAATATTAAATATTTGTTCGAAACGGAAATAAATTCCGGAATCGGATATATTAAATATTGTTCGAATCGGAAATGAATTCCGGAATCGGAAAACGAATCGGAAGCGCGACGTACGAAATAAACATCGGACGAGCTTGCTAGACGCAAGGGCCCAGCACGAAGTCAGGCCCGCGCCTAGCGAAGCCCGCGCAAAACGAGCAATAACAACAACGCAGCCCGCCTAGCAAGGCAGGCCTAGCCAAGCACAAGGCGAGGCCAGGCCCAACCGAGCAAGGCAAGGCCAGCAGCAGCAGCGTCCATGCTGTGGGCCGCATGACTGCCTGCTGGGCCGAGCCGCGCGCGCACAGCACGCGCTTCGTGGGCCGTGCGTGTGTGTGTTGTGTTCGTGCATGCTTCGAATCCTTAGACGCTTAGGATTTGTCCGGTTAGTTGTTTTCCTAAATCCACTAGTGTTAGTCGTTTAATTAAACACTAAAATACAAAGGATTAATTTAAATAGAATTCTAATTGAATTAGTAAATTGAATCCTAGTGGATATCTAAGGCCGATAATTCCTCCCTATAAATAGGTGATACATAATCACAATTTATAACACATCAATCATAAGTATTCATATAGTTTTAAGATTAAACTAAGCTTAATAATTTGCCAAATAATAAAGTTCGAATAACATAAAACCTTAGACTATATTCTAGTTAATTGAATCTAAGGCGGATCCGAACGTGTTGTACCTATGTACGGAGGGATGACACTTGGAGTCCTAAACTTTTTCTTGTTCGGTTTGGGAGCAGCTAGGGAAGGCACGCGTCACATGTATGTATCCTAAATTATGCTAATTGACTATGTGGCAATTAATTTGGATTCATGGCTTTATGGTTTTTCCGCATGAAATATATGTTTTATATTTGTCATAACCTAACAGTGGTATCACGAGCCTCTAATTAATTCCATAATCAATTATAGTTAACATGATTAAATTTTATAAATTTGCAATGAATTAAAGGGGTGATTAATTTCGTTGATTGTAATTAATTGCAAATTCGTACGATTATTTAATTATATGTTCGCAGGATTTTCGGCAGTTTAGTCAATAATGGTCGGAATCGTATAATTTTATAGTGAATTTCTCATGTAAACGACTGTAATCCCCCGTAATTTTATACATTTTATTAATATATTTTAACGTATAGTTAATTATATTTAAATAGAATTTACGAATTTTAGAAATAAATATATAATTTAAGTATATTTATTTTATTACATTTCGAATATTTTTAACGATTTACGAAATCAAAAGTAATTGTAGAATTTTACGTTGAAAAGAAATCGAATTACGAAAATCGATTGAATTTAGAAAACGATACTAATCAATTTTGGATTGAAATCCTAAAACTAAATCCTAATTCTAGCCCAATTGGCAAAGCCCAAATAATAAGACCCAAACACTTTACTCCTTTTCTCTCCTTCAATTTTACGTAAAACAAAAGAAGCCTAACCCTTCCCTATTCATGTGAACGAGAACCAGCCAACCCTCACAAACCTTGGTGCTTTCTCCCTCACGTTGCTGTCCCCGCCGCCGTCAACCACCAGCCACCGGCAACCACCACCGGTAACTCCTCCATCTTCCTCCTCTCCTTCATTCTTTCTTTCTCTCTCTCTTTCCTTTTGCTCTCCTTAATCAATGGTTCTGATTTTCTTGCCTATGCTTCTCTCGACAGCCACCACAGTACCACCACCAACCGCAGCAACCACCTCACTACAGCCTTTGTCGCGCAGCGCCGCCCAGTCGCGACCAACCCCCCTTCTTTCTGCTCCAACGCACGCAACCAGTCTTCCCTTCTCTTCTTGTTTCTTGCACACGCCATCCACCGTGATGCACCTCTGTCGCGCCACCTGCCACGTTGAACCACCGGCGCGCCGCCTCTTTCCCTGCTGCCGCCGTCCCTGACTGCCGGCCACCAACCCTTCTCTATTTCGTTGGTTAATTCTTAAACCCTAAGCTAATTAAATGTTTTAATTATGTTGATTAATTCTAATTATGTTCTTGAATTAAATTTATAATCTTTATGGTTTGAATATGATTTTCAGATTTGGTGTTGATATTATAAACTAATTATTTTCAGTTTTGGTTGATTAAAATATAAGTTAGGGTTTAATCATGTTTTATTAATTCGAATTATGTTTTCTTGAATTAAAGTTATAGCTTTATGATTTAAATTATAGATTTCAGATTATACAAATTATATAATAAAGTTACTAATTTTCAGATTATACTATATTGGTTAAATTAGTGCCTTTAAGTAGTAAAGTGTGACTTTTGAGGTTTTAATGGCTTTAAATCATAATAGAACTATTATATATTATTAAAGCTATTATTTTTATGATTTTAAGAACGTTGATTATGTTCCGTGGACGTTTGAAATTATTTTATATTGCTGGAAATTTTAAACGGGATGTTTTATTGGAGTTAGGACGACTTGTGAACATTAGTTTAATAGTTATTATGCTTGGAGGTTATTTAGTTAAGTTTTGATATTGGGGATGGTTCAAAATATGTTTAGGGTGTATTTATAGTACTTTAGTATTCCTGTAAATTGTTGGAAATTGATTGGGGAATTTTATTGGTTGTTTTTAGGCGGAGAAATATTTGTAGGCGACTTTTGAATTCGTTAAAGTGGCCTATCAGTTTGTTTACACAAGGTACGTACATACCTGTGTGCTTGGAATGTGTGTTATTTGTTGAATCCATGTTGAAATTTGTTGATGAACTTGGTTATGTTGGAATTACATGTTTAATATTGTTGGATAGACATGTTGAACATGTATATTTCGTTAAGAGAATTATAACATGTTAGTAGATGATTGATGCGAGCATGTTGGTTGGGAACATTAGATTATTATATATATTGATTCAGATCGATTGTTCGTTGTTCCCTTTTAGCTTTTCATTACTTTAAGAGGGCCGAGGACCTTGTTTAGTAAGTTGAAACCTTATACCCATATAGAGGGGTTGATCAGTATTAAAGGAAAGGTTGGAGTAATTTGAATAAGTCTTGATTGACATCTCTGTGATCACTTACTTAATTCCAAGATAAAAACAGTGAAGAATAATTGTTGATTGTATGACTTATGTGATTGTTGAGTCACAACAGAGTTTAATTTGTAAATCATGTAAAGTGAAACTGAGTAGCAATAGCTTTAGACTGTGCACGTCTAAAGTGACGGACAATCGAGAGTTGGGGTCATGGGTCGCCTATGGCTTTTTCTGGGGCCGGATTGATCACCGGTTCTATTTTATTCAAAAGTCCCTCGATATCGCAGGTCATTGGGGTTTACGGAGTCGCGCCCGTACCTCGTCTTCCTTAGTGAAGAAGTTTCTAGCAGACAACTCAGTCCATTGACTATTTCAATTAAAATAATGTTAATGATACAAAGGTCTAGTTCAATCAAATATAGTCTTCAAGTCAATATGTTTTGGTTATCCAGTGAGGTTATGATACATATGAATAAACATAAATCATGCGGAAAAACCATAAAGTCAGGAAACATATTATTTACACATAATCATTTAGCATAATTCAGATGCATACACTTTGTAGCGTTCCCTCCCTAGCTGCGCCCGAACCGAACAAGAACAAGTCTTTAGGACTCCAAGTGTCGTCCCTCCGTAGATAGTCCACAGCACGTCCGGATCCGCCTTAAGATTGACCAACTAAAATCGCCCTTAAGGTACTACAAATTTCGGTTAATAGGGCAAGTGTTTGTGGCTGATTTTTGCTTGAAAATCTTACCTCTGAATACTTCAATTCTCGATGTAAATATGTGACCCTAGGCACCTATTTATAGAGTTATGGAAAAGGACTTGGAATCCTATTAGGATACTAATTTATTTAATTAGAATCTTATTAAAACTCTATTAAACAAATTCTATCTTTATTAGGATTGGGATTTAATCATAGAACAAATTCCATTAGCTTTAGGATTTGTATTGAAACACAAACGTTGCACGAGCACGAGCATCGCACAAACCCGCGCAGGCCTTGCGGCCCACACGAGGTGGCGCTGCTCGCAGCCCACGAGCATCAGCCCCCGCGCGCGCGCCAAGGCCATTGTTGGGCCTGGCCTTGCGTTGGGCCTGGCGTGGCTTAGCAGCGTGTGTTTGGGCGCTCGGCTTGCTGGGCGTAGGCCTGGCTTCGTGTTGGGCCTTCGTCTAGCATGTCTCGTCCGATGCTAATTCGTACGACGCGCTTCCGATTAAATTCCCGATTCCGGAATTCATTTCCGATACGAACAATATTTAATATTTCCGATTCTGGAATTAATTTCCGTTTCGAACAAATATTTAATATTTCCGTTTCCGGAATTATTTTCCGATTTCGATAATATTTCCGATTCTGACATTATTTCCGTTTCC
Organism: Spinacia oleracea; assembly: GCF_020520425.1. Lineage (NCBI taxonomy): Eukaryota > Viridiplantae > Streptophyta > Magnoliopsida > Caryophyllales > Amaranthaceae > Spinacia > Spinacia oleracea. Next base: position 58,347,754 of record NC_079488.1, on the reverse strand, counting down.
GGCAATATTTCCGTTTCCGGAGTATTCATTTCTTGCCTTTGACGATCTCAGCTCCCATTGAAACCAAGATCCGTCGATTCCGAATATCCATAGATAGAGTATTTAATTCCATTAAATACTTGATCCGTTTACGTACTATTTGTGTGACCCTACGGGTTCAGTCAAGAGTAAGCTGTGGATTAATATCATTAATTCCACTTGAACTGAAGCGGCCTCTAGCTAGGCATTCAGCTCACTTGATCTCATTGAATTATTAACTTGTTAATTAATACTGAACCGCATTTATTAGACTTAACATTAAATGCATACTTGGACCAAGGGCATTATTTCCTTCATATCATTGCTTATGTTTTATTAGTATCATGTTAGGATTGTTCGTTTAATAGAATCATGTTAGGATTATTATTGATTTAGTATGTAGTATTCAGCTTTGCCGATTATGTGCTTTTGCTTGTGCATGTTGATCATGGCTATGCCTTATTGATCCTGTGATGACCCAATCTTTGGTGAGCAGTCTCTAGGGATCCATAAGCATTGTCCATTGCAGGTTTGAAGATGATGCATCTCTGGGGTTCGGGATCTGGAGAGATTTGTGTAGTCGTTATTTTATTTCATTTGAATTTCGTTTTGTTGAACTTGTTTTAATGGACTTGAATTTGATTTAAACTAATTATGTCGACTTCGGTTTGTTGGTTTTGGGTAGTTGACTTATTTAAATTATTAAAGTTATTTATTATGTTTTCCGCTGCAAAATTCTGAATAAGCCGAAACGTTTTCACACGGGCGATAATACCTTGATAATTCTCTATAGCTATATTTATAAAGAGAGTTGTTTTAGAAAAAGGAGAATTGTTGGGGTGTTACAAAGTGGTATCAGAGCTAAGGTTTTACTTTAATAAAAATTTTAGGCTCCTAACTATCTAGTTATTTAAAATAAATTTCTTAAAATCGAGCTCCTACGTATTATAGTGTTAAAAAATTGGTACTTTTTTTGGAGGGGCGATTTCCTTTTATCTTGTTTGAAAGTATATAATATTTCTTATTTAAGTTCTAAATCAAATTATTTATTCAAGTTAAAGTGATACTTTCGACATTTTTATTTTTCTTATTATTTATTATTCAAAAAAAAATGAGTACACTTTTTTAAAAGAAGTTCATTTTTTTTAGTTGTTTCAAGAGTTAGAATTCGTTATTTAGGAAATATAAATCTATTTCGAATTAATAACTTTATTTTCGAATTTATTCGCTACGCATATCCTTAAGTTATTTTACTTTATTTATTTTATATTTTTATTTATGTTATTATTCTATGTTATAATTTTCTTATATTATCGTCCTTTTACTTTGTTATTTAAATTATTCCAATGCTTTAGTTTATGAGAGATGGGTAGTATAAGAAGGGCATATAAGATAGAATTATATGTGCATTAGTAGCTAGTCAATGCTAGCATAAGAAATTGATTGTTATGTACGTGTGTGTGCTAATTGTTTAAGTGTTGCATTTAAATGTGCATAAAGAATTGTTTGCTTCCACCAAACTTATTGCGTTATTGAACTTTGTTTATGATTTGGTTGGAAAATCGTTAGTGAGACCCATAATTGTTTATTTCAGGAATAAAATGTTTCTTTCCAAGTACACCAACATAGGATCCTTCGAGAAACTTGATATAGAAACCCCTGATATTTACGTGAAGAAAATTGTGTTTGGATGTGAATATCATGCTAAAGTTCAAGGGCAACCTATCTTAATGAGAAAGGATACCATAGCAGCCACTATCGTTCATTGCTTACCTAACAAAATGCCATACCTACAGCTCAAGAATAGGTTTAAGGATACGCATTTTGAGGATGGAACACCAAATTTGGCCAAGTATGGGACTAGGAATGGTAGGTGGAGATACGACTTAGAGATTATGACCACCATTATTGAGGCGGTAGAAAGTGGTTTCAAAGAGGGTAAAGACATAGGGAATCATGCTTGGGACAAATTTATTGAGGAGCCTATGGGAGTTGGTGTAAACAACGATCTAGAAGGGAATGATGTAGCCGTTGAGGATGAGAATGTAGGGGTTGAGGCAGAAAACCCTAACTCAGGGGCCCATGAGCCTACCATATATTGAGATCTCTAGTGATTCAGATGTAGACCCTGAAGCTGATGGTGAAATGTCAAGTGAGCCTTATCAAAATGAAGGCATGGGAAAGACTAAGATCTGGAATAAGAGTTCGACGAATACTAAAGATCTAGATTTCACTCCACAAGTTTCCAAGGAAATATCACATAGGCAAGATGCCTTAAACATTTGAAGTTGTAATATTTAGTTAGTTCTTTTATGTTTTGAAGAATAAGTAGCAAAGCTACAACAGTTTAAAGTTAAAGCAATAGAAGTTTGAGTTGTTCTTTATTCTTTTCAAGGATCTAATAAACCTCTATAGAGTTAGCAATAAAAGTTAAAGTATTCTTTTCGTTTTGAGAATTCCATAATATTCCAAGTTCTAAGTAGCACGCACGGGATTAATTCTTTATTGTTTGCATACTCAATGTGAATTGTGGATCAATCTAATTTCCACAAAATAGTAAGTGATTTGAGTGCATAAAGGAAATAAGGGGCAATCTAGACCCTTATTACCAATATGATTCAAAAAATTATGCCTTATGTGCGTAATGTGGATATTCTTAATGGATGAGTGACGATGATTACTCTAATATTGTTGTACTTTCTTGATTAAGTGTTTGTTGATGCAATCTCTATGATCAAATCTTTTCCTTTAGAGAATACATATGAGTTATGTTTCGAACCTAAATTAGAATATATTAATTTCAGGTCGTGTTATAGAATGGCCAACAATAATGACCTAGTTGTTGCTATTCGCCTCCTGGCGGAAAAGCTGGCCCATGGGAGAACTGAGCGTCCCGATTCTGTTGGGGACATGTTTGAGAGACTAACCAAAGTTAAGCCCACATACTTTAAGGGGCAAGCTGATCCTACCTTTTTAGAGAACTGGGTTAGAGAGTTTGAGAAATTGTTTGGGGTTGTGAACTGTCCTAAGAACATGAGAGTGGGTCAAGTTGTCCTGTACTTGGAAGATGATGTTGATTTATGGTGGAGAGAGAATAGAGCTAGGCTTAGAGCCGTGGAGAGATTAAATTAGGATTCAACGTTACTGCCTTAAGGGGAAAGTTTTACCCTACCTTTTATAAGAAAGCAAAAAGCTTAGGAATTCATAAACCTTGGGATGGGGAGTATGACCATCGCTGAATATAATAGAAAATTTATAGCGATGTCGAGGTTTGCACCTGAGGTTGTAGCCACAGAGGAGATAAAGGCTCAGAGGTTTGAGCAAGGGTTGACCGATGAGATCCATTTGGGATTAGGTGGAGAAACCTTTACATCTTTAGATAATATGTATGAGAGAACCGCTCATATTTATGGTTTGCAGTCCAGAAGGGACAAGAAAATTGTTGTTGGGGATAAAAGTAAAGAGTTTAATGTTGGGGGAAGTCAAGGGAAATTCAAGAGGAATATGAATGAGAATAGGAATGAGAATGGAAATGAAAATTTTCAAGGAATGAACAATCAGGGGCACAACAATAGGAACCAATATGAGAGAGTGTATCACCTTAAGATGTGCAGTAACAACAATCTTGGTAGAAACTGCAAGGGGGGATTAGTGACTTGCAACTATTGTCAGAAAAAGGGGCATAGAGAGTATAAGTGCTTTACTAAGCAGAAATAGGGTCAAAATGGTAATGAGAGTGGTAACCAGGGATAGTTAGGGTATAACTAATCAATAAATCAGGGTTCGAAGCCTATAAGAGCGCAGAACAACCAAGGAAACCTCCATAAGTCTGTTGATTAGAATAACAACCATAATAAGGCTCCGGGTAAACTGTTCGTGATGAGAAATGAAGCTGAACGTTTTGCAGACATAGTTCAGGGTACTTTTTCTATTAACTCTGTGCTAGTTAAAACGTTGTTTGATTAAGGGGTAACTCATTCTTTTGTTTCGTCATCTGTTGTTAAGAGTCTAAATTTAGTAGATTTTGAGGTAGTTGATTTACCTGTTAGTATACCTACTGGTGTAACCATAGGGTATATCAAGTTGTTTAAGAACTTGTCTTGGAAGATAAAAGATTGCGTTTTCTTTTTGATTTGATAGAGTTTACTCTGGGAAACCTAGTTGTAATTCTGGGAATGGATTGGTCAAGTTTTTACAAGGCTAAGGTAGATTGTGAAATTCATAAAGTAAGTTTAAGGAACCCTATGGGAAGGTCGACCTCATGTGGATGTTTTGAGAAGTCCAAGAACCTTTAGTGATTTCTGTAATGCAAGTGAGGAAATTGATGAATAGGGAGTGTGAACGATTTCTCTGTAGTGTGTTAGAGGTGAGTGAAGAAGTTGGAGTGAAAATCAAGGATGTTGCCATTGAGAGTGGATTCATTGATGTGTTTCCAAGTGAAATTGCAAGTATGTTACCTGTTAGAGCCCTTGAGTTCACTATAGAGTGAAATCCTGAAACGACACCTACAACTAAAGCACCATATAGAATGACACCTCCTGAAATGAGCGAATTAAGACACAATTGCAAGAGTTGTTTCGTTAAGGGGTATATTAGGCCTATTGCATCACCGTGGGGAGCTCCTGTGTTGCTTATTAAGGGAAAGATAAGAGTATGGAATTATGCATCGATTTTAGGGAGCTAAACACTGTAATATCCCGAATTTTCGGGTATTTTCTAATAAATTATTTTGATAAATTAAGATAATTTTACAATTAAAATAAAGTTTTTAATGAGTTTTAACTAATAGTCACTACAAGTATATTTTCAGATTAATTTATATATTTTTTCTGAAATTTAGTCTCCTAATTAAACCCTAATTGTGCCCAAACTATATATACCCTATTGTAACCGAAAAATTCCCGTGCATAATTGTTGACACTCAAACCCTCCTTCATCCCTCAATAGTTTCCCCAGCCGTCATCATCTCTAAGTTGCTCCTTCATCTCGACGGAGACTACTTAGGAACCACGCAAAGAGACTACTAGTTTGAGTACGTGCGCGTTCAAGGTAATTTTCGATGTCCATCTTATTTAAGTTCCATTAAAAAAATATTTTAGATATGTTTATATGTTATTATGTGATAGGAGGATAAAGATATTTGTAAATAAGCTATATGACTAGAATTTTTATATATATATAAACTATTATGTGATAGGAGGATAAAGATATTTGCTCTTAATTAAGTAATGTAGACACAGGTTCTTTATAATTGTATTGGTGGTTATTAACGGCTTGAACATGGTGATCCCCTTGACATTACATCGTCAGGGACTAAATGAGTTTCATTAGTTCTAATGAGTAATGCTAATTAGAGATTAATCGGAGAATTAGTGGCAAGGTTAGAATGTGATTCGTTGATGGATTCTTATAACTACTTGTATTATGTGCTTGAACCTTATTAAAATACTAATTACGAAAAGTGTAATCTCAGAGGGAAAAGCCCGTAAGGGTTAGGAACAGGTTGCCCTTCTAGATGTTGTTCTATCGGTGCACTTTAGTGGAGACCCGATAGGCTTCTAGTAGGTTTCTATTATTCTGTAATAAACTTTCTGCTTAGTCTTCCTCCTAATTCTATTGGTGCGCGGTCGCGGAGACCCATAGTCAATTAGTGAGGGGTGTGCACACTAGGGACATTTTGTATTCATCTTACTTTGGCCATTTTCAAGGGTTGCGCGTGACCCTTAGCGTTCTCTTTCCCTCACTTAATTAATATTGATCTTTATGTGATAAGTTTAATAATGGAGTTATTAAATTGGTACTGGTTGTTTAATTGTCTATTTTATGTACTCAAAATGTTTTCAAACTAAAATTATTTATTTTACGGGATGGAGTTGGAATTACTCAGTTTATCTGATTTTTGGGAGTTCGTCTCTCTTGTCTCTTTTCTATTTATTTTTGCAGGTTGGTAAAGGTACTTGGCTACGAGTGAGGAGACGCTTAGAATAACCACCTAGTCAAGAGACAATTTCTATTTCAGTTTAAGTTTAAGTTGTTTTTTTGTTATTCATTTTATGGGAATTGGTTGTAGTTTTTATGGGGCACCTTTTAGACCACTTAGTTAATTTTGACTTTAATGATTTTAAATTGTTTTGTTGCTTTGCATTTATTTTCTATGGAGAATAAATGTAGCAGTGACACTCCCAAGGTTTGGACGATTGTTTTATGATATAAAAACAGGGTTTTTGATTATATAAAAGGTCCAAATTTTGGGGGTGTTACAAATTGGTATCAAGAGCTTAGGTTTGTTTTCAAATTTTTTTTTCTTTCTTAGGAAAATTGTAATTAATGAAATAGGTTAAAAATTGCATAAGGGGTTCTAATTTAAATATGATAAAATAAGTACTAAGTTAAGTAAAAGCCGTGAGCGTGGGAATACGTTAAGGGGTTGTTACACTTATTTGAAAGTACTTGTTTAGTACTTACATTATGTTGTTTTCTTCTTTTTTTTGTCTGTGCTTAGATGGTTCGTACTAGAGTAACTGCAAGGAAACAAACTGCTAGGAGAGGTCCGGGTGTTCGAGCATCGACCCCGTATGAGCTACGAATTCGTGATGGAGAATATGTCCCGCATTTTATTAACCGGTTAAGAGCTTGCATGGAAAGCTATAGGTTGAATGACTTACTAGAGGGCAATGATTTTCATACTCCAGCTAGGCAAGCTGAAGTTTTAATAAGAACCCTTCCTATAGTAGGACCGCTAGCTCAAGTAAGGAGAAGGCATAGCCGTATTTTTGTGAACGGGGAGCCTAATACCCTAAGGTACAATTACATGGGACGTTGGTTTTTGGATCTTGTCCACTTGGAGGGCGAGATGATTGATGCTATTACTGCTTGGGACTATGATCGCATGCCGGATAATCAAAATAGTGCCCCAGAAACAAGTGACTCATCGGACTTCGACTAGGAAGCTAAAACTATTCGTTAAACTACAGTAGAAACTAGAAACTAATAAGGTCATTAGGCCATGAAACTCTCTATTTAATAGGATTAATAGATTTTCTGTTTTGCGTCAATACTACTACCAGCATTATAATAGTATGTTCTTTAAAATTAGCCATTAGTTTATTAGTTGTAATGACTTTCGATAATCACCTACTAGTAATGATTATTATTATTATTTTTTATTATTATTATTATTATTTTTAGTATTTTTTTTATTTGCCCATTATTTTGTCATGGTGGTCGTGAGAATTCTTACATGAAAGTCAAAGAGTTTGTTAAGTGTTGATGTGGGATGAAAATTCCTGCACCTTCTCACTAGACTTGGGTATTTGCAAGACCTCAAATAAGCTAGTAAAGCGTATTATAATACAAGCTGCTGGTACGAGTTAAGTAATGTGGGAAATCCTTATTATTATTATTATTATTATTATTATTATTATTATTATTATCATTATTATTATTATGTGCTTCTTAATTATAGGGGTACGAAATAGTCTTAATAAGTGTAATTGTGATGACGATTTATGTTAACATTTGGTACATGTACAAATACTATGAGTTTAAACGCATTAGCCGCGTTGAAATATGTGTGGTGATAACACCAGTGTTAAATTGTGCAGAGTGTGTATGCAAAACTATAACGTATACACTAGGTCTCGTACAAGAAGAGTAGAACAAATGGCTGAAACCCCGGAACAACTCGCTGCTAGATTAAGGAACCTTGAACAGATAAACCAGACTATGGGTTTGTTGTTGCAGCAACAGTTGCAAAACAACAACAACAACAACAACAACCATGCTGATAATGACCCGCAAACTACCATGGCTAAGAAGCTAGCTGCATTGAAACCCCCACTATTCCTAGGTAAGGAGGATCCGTTGTTGGTTGAAAACTGGGTACGTGATTTTGACAAGATCTTCTCTGCTGCTGGTACACCTGATGCTCAAAAGGTGGATCAGGCAACTTTCTATTTGCGCGAAAATGCTGACTTATGGTGGGAAAGACAGGGTCCTATACTAAGAAACCAAGAGAACTTTGGCTGGGATGCGTTCAAGTTGGCTATCAAGGGACGTTTCTTCCATGAACACATAAGGAGAAAGAAATACAATGAGTGCAGTAGGTTCAATCAAACTGGGGGCATGAGCGTGCAAGAATATGCTGAGAAGTTTAATGAATATGCTAGGTTCTGTCCCAATGTGGTACCTGATGAGAGAGCTAAGGCTTCAAAATTTGAAGATGGGTTGATTTTCAGAATTCAGAAGAAAGTGATAGCAGCTGGCGCAACAGCAACATTCCAAGAAGCATACGAAAGGGCTTGTAACACCGAAAGGGTGATAAAACGCGAAGAAGAGGTGAAGAATATGCACAAGAAGAGAAATAATGCTGAAACCTCCAACCAGCAAGGGTATGACAAGAAACCTCGCTATGGAGGAAAGAGTAATGGCTATGGCAATGGAAATGGCTATGGGAATGGAAGTGGCAATGGTAATGGCAGTGGCTACAGGTCTAACGATCGCTATAACAACAACAACCGCAACTACCAAGGCCAAGGAAATCAGAATCAGCAAGGATCCCTTCCTTGCAAGAGATGTCACAAGAGCCATCGTGGTCGTACTTGCCAAGGAGACCCAATCACTTGTTACGAATGCAAGGAGCCTGGACATAAGGCACGTGAATGTCCCAAGAGGCAGGGGAATAATCGCCAAGGTCATAATGGAAACAATAATAGCAATGGAGGCGGCTATGGAAGGAACTCGAACAACAATGTCAATGGACATACCAACAATAGTAATGCTGGAGCAACAAACACTAACCAGAACAATGGCAATGGGAGGACCAGCAATGGAAGGATATATGTCATGAACCAGAATGAGGCTAGCATCAATGCCAACGTTGTGACGGGTACTTTTCTAGTTAACTCTAAGCCTGCTTACTTACTTTTTGATTCAGGGGCGTCTCATTCTTTTGTATCCACTTCTTTTGTGAGTAAAAGTGCATTGAAACCTTCATCGTCGTGTCAAGCCAATATAGTGATACCATCTGGGGAAGTTGTGCTTTGTAAATCCCTATACCAAAACATTCCCATTAATGTAGCTGGGACTGAGTTACCTGCAGACCTTATCCAGTTTAACCTGACTGATTTTGATGTAATCTTGGGAATGGATTGGCTTAGTAAGTACAGGGCTAGAATTGAGTGTCACACCCAGAAAGTGTCTCTTAGGGGGCCAAAGGGGAATAGAATTTCTTACCATGGAGTTGTGTCTAAGCCTGAACTCAGTATTGTGTCAGCCATTACTTTTCATTCTTATATTAGGAAAGGTTACCCCATATACTTGTGCCATGTGCAAGATGTGAATGTAGAAGAGAAAGCCATAGGACAGATTCCGGTAGTAAGAGAATTTCAGGATGTATTCCCAGAAGAAATCCCAGGGATGCCACCAGCTAGGGAGTTAGATTTCAAAATAGATTTAGTGCCTGGGACAGGAGCTATTTCCAAGGCACCATATAGGATGGCACCCGCAGAGATGAAGGAGTTGAAAGTGCAGTTAGAAGAGTTGCTTGAGAAAGGGTACATTAGACCGAGTGTCTCACCTTGGGGAGCACCTGTTCTGTTTGTGAGAAAGAAGGATGGGAGCATGAGATTGTGCATTGACTATCGAGAGTTAAACAATGTCACAATAAAGAATAGGTATCCGTTACCTAGGATTGAGGATTTATTTGATCAACTTAAGGGTGCTGGGATCTTTTCGAAAATTGATTTGAGGTCGGGATACCACCAGTTGAGGATAGCAGCAGAAGATATACCTAAGACAGCCTTTCGCACAAGATATGGCCATTATGAGTTCACTGTCATGCCTTTTGGACTCACAAATGCGCCAGCAGCTTTTATGGACCTTATGAATAGAACTATTCAGCCGTATTTGGATAGGTTTGTTGTGGTGTTTATAGATGATATTTTGGTGTACTCGAGGGATAAGGAAGAGCATGAGGAGCATCTAAGAAGAGTGTTGGAGATACTCCGTGAAAAGCAGTTGTATGCTAAATATTCTAAGTGTGAGTTTTGGCTAGAGAAAGTAGCATTCTTAGGCCATGTGATATCGAAAGAGGGGGTTGCAGTTGACCCATCTAAGATTCGAGCAGTGACTGATTGGCCTCGACCTACTAGTGTGACAGAAGTAAGGAGTTTCTTAGGCCTTGCTGGTTATTATAGGAGATTTGTGGAAGACTTTGCTAGAGTAGCTCAACCAATGACAAATTTAATGAAAAAGACAACGAGATTTCAGTGGGATGAGAAATGTGAGCAAGCTTTTCAAGAGTTGAAACGAAAACTTACCTCTGCACCAGTTTTGACATTACCCTCGGGAGTTGATGGATTTGAGGTGTATAGTGATGCATCAAAAAACGGTTTAGGGTGTGTACTTATGCAACATGGGAAGGTTGTAGCTTATGCATCGAGGCAACTTAAGCAGTATGAGAAGAATTACCCCACACATGATTTGGAGCTAGGGGCAGTGGTGTTTGCTCTTAAGATTTGGAGACACTACTTGTATGGTGTGAGGTGTAAGGTTTATACAGACCACAAAAGCTTGAAGTACATATTCACTCAAAAGAAGTTGAACATGAGACAAAGAAGATGGCTAGAACTGATAAAAGACTACGAATTGGACATCTTGTATCATGAAGGAAAAGCAAACAAGGTAGCTGACGCATTAAGCAGAAAGACAAGCCACACGATGAACACAATGGTGTTGGCAAAGGAGTTATGTAAGGAGTTTCAAAAGCTGAATCTGGAGGTGATGGAAGCTGGTCAAGTGGATGCTCAGTTGAATGCAATGTCAGTAGAACCTACCATATACGATGAGATTCGAGAGAAGCAAGCAACAGATGAATGGTTGGGAAAGGTGAGAAAAATGAAGGAAGAAGGAGCAGCTATTGACTTTGAAATCGACGATACTGGAGCAGTGAAATATAAGGGAAGATGGTGCATTCCAAAAGATGAAGATCTAAAGAGGAAAATCTTAGAGGAGGCTCACAATACTCCATACTCAGTGCATCCGGGCGGAGATAAACTTTATAAAGATCTTAAACAACATTTTTGGTGGTCTAACATGAAGCGTGAGGTAGCGGAGTTTGTAGCAAGATGTTTGACATGTCAGAAGGTAAAGATTCAGCATATGAGACCTGGGGGGAAGTTGCAATCTTTGGAGGTACCGGGATGGAAGTGGGAGTCGATTTCAATGGATTTCGTGATGGCATTACCACTTACCAAGACAGCAAAGAATGCAATTTGGGTCATAGTTGATCGCTTGACAAAGACAGCAAGATTCATTGCCATGAAGGATACTTGGAATGTGAACCAACTAGCAGATGCATACGTTCGTGAAATAGTGAGACTGCATGGAGTTACTAAGGACATCATTTCAGATAGGGACCCGAGATTCTTGTCAAACTTTTGGGGTACTTTTCAGAAAGCATTTGGTACTATACTAAAGTTTAGCACAGCATTTCATCCTGCTACCGATGGGCAGACAGAGAGGACGATTCAGACTCTAGAGGATATGTTAAGGGCTTGTGTAATGGATTTTGGTGGGTCGTGGGATGAGCGATTGCCTATGATTGAGTTCTCATATAATAATAGCTACCATGCAAGCATAGGAATGGCACCTTATGAAGCGTTATATGGGAGGAAATGCAGGAGTCCTTTGTGTTGGAGTGATATTAGTGAGTCGTTGACATTGGGGCCAGAAATGATAGAAGAAACAATAAGGCAGGTTAGGTTGATACAAGAGAATATGAAGGAAGCCCAGGATCGACAGAAGTCATATGCAGACCAGAATAGAAGGGTGGTGGAGTTTGAAGTTGGAGAAAAAGCATTACTTAAGGTGTCACCGACCAAAGGTGTCATGCGATTTGGAAGGAAAGGAAAGTTGAGCCCGAGGTACATTGGCCCGTATGAGGTATTGAAGCGAATTGGAGAGGTGGCATATCAGTTAGCTTTACCAATGGAGTTAGCCAATGTCCACAATGTTTTCCATGTCTCCCAACTCAGAAAATATATCCATGACCCTAACCATGTAATCCAACCAGAGTCTATAGAGTTAGACGAGTGATTAACCTCCAAAGAACGCCCTATTAAGATTCTTGATACCAAAACCAGAAGTACGCGGAACAAGGCCGTTAAGTTAGTTAAAGTGCTATGGTCGAATCAAAATTCCGAAGAGGCAACGTGGGAAGCTGAGGATGACATGAAAAAGCGTTATCCAGAACTATTTGAGCAGGTATGCTAAGTTTCGAGGACGAAACTCTTTTTAGGGGGGGTGAAATAGGATGCTAACAGGTCAGTATCGTTCTTTTAGCACATTGGGTTAACCTTAAGTTCGAGGACGAACTTTGTTTTTAGGGGGAGTAGATGTAATATCCCGAATTTTCGCGTATTTTCTAATAAATTATTTTGATAAATTAAGATAATTTTACAATTAAAATAAAGTTTTTAATGAGTTTTAACTAATAGTCACTACGAGTATATTTTCAGATTAATTTATATATTTTTTCTGAAATTTAGTCTCCTAATTAAACCCTAATTGTACCCAAACTATATATACCCTATTGTAACCGAAAAATTCCCTTGCATAATTGTTGACACTCAAACCCTCCTTCATCCCTCAATAGTTTCCCCAGCCGTCATCATCTCTAAGTTGCTCCTTCATTTCGACGGAGACTACTTAGGAACCACGCAAAGAGACTACTAGTTTGAGTACGTGCGAGTTCAAGGTAATTTTCGATGTCCATCTTATTTAAGTTCCATTAAAAAAATATTTTAGATATGTTTATATGTTATTATGTGATAGGAGGATAAAGATATTTGTAAATAAGCTATATGACTAGAATTTTTATATATATATATAAACTATTATGTGATAGGAGGATAAAGATATTTGCTCTTAATTAAGTAATGTAGACACAGGTTCTTTATAATTGTATTGGTGGTTATTAACGGCTTGAACATGGTGATCCCCTTGACATTACATCGTCAGGGACTAAATGAGTTTCATTAGTTCTAATGAGTAATGCTAATTAGAGATTAATCGGAGAATTAGTGGCAAGGTTAGAATGTGATTCGTTGATGGATTCTTATAACTACTTGTATTATGTGCTTGAACCTTATTAAAATACTAATTACGAAAAGTGTAATCTCAGAGGGAAAAGCCCGTAAGGGTTAGGAACAGGTTGCCCTTCTAGATGTTGTTCTATCGGTGCACTTTAGTGGAGACCCGATAGGCTTCTAGTAGGTTTCTATTATTCTGTAATAAACTTTCTGCTTAGTCTTCCTCCTAATTCTATTGGTGCGCGGTCGCGGAGACCCATAGTCAATTAGTGAGGGGTGTGCACACTAGGGACATTTTGTATTCATCTTACTTTGGCCATTTTCAAGGGTTGCGCGTGACCCTTAGCGTTCTCTTTCCCTCACTTAATTAATATTGATCTTTATGTGATAAGTTTAATAATGGAGTTATTAAATTGGTACTGGTTGTTTAATTGTCTATTTTATGTACTCAAAATGTTTTCAAACTAAAATTATTTATTTTACGGGATGGAGTTGGAATTACTCAGTTTATCTGATTTTTGGGAGTTCGTCTCTCTTGTCTCTTTTCTATTTATTTTTGCAGGTTGGTAAAGGTACTTGGCTACGAGTGAGGAGACGCTTAGAATAACCACCTAGTCAAGAGACAATTTCTATTTCAGTTTAAGTTTAAGTTGTTTTTTGTTATTCATTTTATGGGAATTGGTTGTAGTTTTTATGGGGCACCTTTTAGACCACTTAGTTAATTTTGACTTTAATGATTTTAAATTGTTTTGTTGCTTTGCATTTATTTTCTATGGAGAATAAATGTAGCAGTGACACTCCCAAGGTTTGGACGATTGTTTTATGATATAAAAACAGGGTTTTTGATTATATAAAAGGTCCAAATTTTGGGGGTGTTACAAACACCATCAAGAACAAGTATCCTTTGCCTAGGATAGATGGCATATTGGATCAATTGAGTCGGGCGAGTGTGTTCTCGAAGACTGATTTGTGTTTGAAGTATCATCAATTGAGGATAGCTGGTAAGGGCCTAAGACCTCATTAGAACTCGTTATTGTCATTATGGGTTTAGAGTAAAGTCTTTTGGGTTAACCAATGTACTTTCCATAATTATGGATTTGATGAATAAGATTTTCCACGATTTCCGAATTAAGTTCGTTATTATGTTATTGACGATATCCTGATTTATTCAAGGAATGAGAAAAATCATGACAAACACTTGAGGATTATTTGGAGACGCTTAGAAAGAATCTAGTTTTATTAGATGAATGATACAAATCTTGAAGTCATGGGCGTAGAAGTGACACCGACGAAAAGTGGTTTTAGGACTAAATTGATTGAAAACTACGTTACGTAAGGGAATAAATTTAAGAGAAGATTTGAATGGTCCAGGATTTTTAGAAATCATTTGTTATCTTGAAAAGATGGAAGGAAATATATGAAATTAATGGAAGAGTTAAGCCTAAAATATATACATAGAAAACGCTAGATGACTAGAATGCAAGATGACTAGTAGTTCTGTTTCTTGAACTATGTCGACATGGCAATGTCGCAATCATTGGCATAGATACTTACTTGATAAGATTAGTATCGGGCAGACCTATAAAACTTTACTGTAAGAGATGAACATTTGTCATAAGTAAATTTAATTATATTCTTAGACACTAATCCTCAATACCTGAGTGATTTGAGATTACTTGTTTGAGAACTGGTTACTTTGACATTGTCAAGCATCGCACCGTAAAAGGAGACTATAACGACAACGCTCAGGTAATCACCTATCAAAAGAAGTCTAACCTCAAGATCAAAAGATTGGGATTGTCCTCCCATAAGTCGAGATGAGATGCTAAAAGTTGTACAAGGCCACTCGGAGAGCTAGAAACTGTAAAATGCATGGCCGTGCTCAGATGAATCATAGGCTATGATTATCTGTTTACTTGATCAGTTGAACTCTGACACCGAGAAATACCTCTGGACATAATAAGGACTACTACTCTTACCTTACGTTCATGAGCAGGCATCGAGCGACAAAGGAATTAGGAAATGCACACTTGTCCCTAAGGACAAGTGGGAGACTGAAGGAAATAATGCCCTTGGTCCAAGTTTACATTTAATGCATTTAATGATAAGTCTAATAAATGCGGTTCAATATTTATTAACAAGTTAGTAATTCAGTGAGATTAAGTGATCTGAATGCCTGGCTAGAGGCCTCTTCAGTTCGAGTGGAATTAATAACATTAATCCACAACTTACTCTTGACTGAACACGTAGGGTCACACAAATAGTACGTAAACGGATCAAGTATTTAAGTGAATATAACATTCATTAAGTACTCTTTTTATGGTCATTCGGAAATGATGGATCTTGGTTCCAGTGGGAGTTAAAATCATCACAAGGCAAATAAAGGGTATTACCGGAAATGAAGATATTATCGGAAACGAAAATATGGTTCATGACGGAAATATAAATATTTTCCAAGTCAAAGATATTGCCGGAAACAAAAATATGGTTCCTATCGGGAAATATTATCAGAAATAGAAATATTGTCGGGATCGGAAATATTGCCGGAAACGGAAATATTATCGGAATCGGAAATATTATCGAAATCGAAAAATATTGCCGGAATCGGAAATATTAAGGGAAACGTAAATATTGTTCGAATCGGAAATAATTTCCGGAATCGGAAAACGAATCGGAAGTGCGACAAGAGACAAGCCGACAAGCGAGCCGGCTCATCGCTCGACGAGCAAAGGCCGCACGCACATCGCCAGCCACAAGGCTGAAGGAAATAATGCCCTTGGTCCAAGTATGCATTCTATGTTAAGTCTAATAAATGCGGTTCAGTATTAATTAACAAGTTAATAATTCAGTGAGATCAAGTGAGCTGAATGCCTAGCTAGAGGCCGCTTTAGTTCAAGTGGAATTAATGATATTAATCCACAGCTTACTCTTGACTGAACCCGTAGGGTCACACAAATAGTACGTAAACGGATCAAGTATTTAATGGCATTAGATACTCCATCTATGGATATTCGGAATCGACGGATCTTGGTTTCAGTGGGAGCTGAGATCGTCACAGGCAAGAAATGAATACTCCGGAAACGATGATATTGCCGGAAACGGAAATATGGATCGTATCGGAAATATAAATATTATCCAAGTCGTAGATGTTCCCGGAAACGGAAACATGGTACGTATCGGAAAATATTATCGGAAATGGAAATATTGCCAGAATCGGAAATATTGCCGGAAACGGAAATATTGTCAGAATCGGAAATATTATCGGAATCGGAAAATAATTCCGGAAACGGAAATATTAAATATTTGTTCGAAACGGAAATTGATTCCGGAATCGGAAATATTAAATATTGTTCGTATCGGAAATGAATTCCGGAACCGGGAATTTAATCGGAAGCGTATCGTACGAATTAGCATCGGACGAGGCCTGCCGGACGAAGGCCCAGCACGAAGTCGGGCCATCGCCCAGCAAGCCAAACGCGCGCCCAACCAAGGCAGCGCCCAGGCCCACCGCAAGGCAGGCCCAGCGCGCGCCAAGGCCATGGCCTCGCTGCGTGGGCTGCTGCTCGCACGCACACGCATGGGCGGCCCTCGTGGCTGCCGTGTGTGTGTGAGTTTGTGTTCATGCATGATTCCTAAAACTATTAGAATTAGTATATGATTAAATTCCTATTCCTAAAAGGATAAATTAATTAATTAGAGTTCTTGTAGGATTCTAAGTTTAATTAATTCGTATCCTACTAGGATTCCAATTCCTTTTCCATAACTCTATAAATACGTGCCTAGGGTCACATATTTTCAGAGATTAATTCAAGTATTCAAAGTGAGTTTTGAGAGAAAAATTCAGTCATATTTCTTACCTAAGAGTGCCGAAAATTCTAGTACCTTAAGGGCGATTCTAGTTGGTCAATCTTAAGGCGGATCCGGACGTGCTGTGGACTATCTACGGAGGGACGACACTTGGAGTCCTAAAGACTTGTTCTTGTTCGGTTCGGGCGC